>NC_135981.1:21550988-21850988 GCF_053455715.1 Rhinoraja longicauda
CCATTTGGTTAATTCATTATTCTCATGCATTTTATATATATTCCTTCTTTCCAACACACTTCCCATCGTCCCTGGAACCATTATCAATGCCCTCATTAAATAAACAGAACTGTCCCGGCAGACCCATTGTCTCTGCCTGCTCATGTCCCACCAAACCTATTTCCACCTACCTCGAAATAGCTGCCTGAACTGCTGAGCTACTCCAGCATTTTGTGAATAAATACCCTCATTAAATGTGAGCAACTATTCCTTTCTCGTCCTCCTTTGACATTGCTCTAGCCTAGTCTTCCTTTAGAGGTTTGTGACAGCTGGATTCAAAAGCATCTCTGGCTGTAAAGAGCAAACAGGTACATGCTCATCAGTTTGAGGATTAGGCATATTCATAATGAATGGTGGAGAAGGTTCAAAAGCTGAAAGGGTCTCACTTCTAGTTACTACTTGTGTCTGCCTTCCATGCTTACCTCTTGTCACAGTGCCAGACGAGCTAACTTCCCTACTGCTCTCCCTTTGCTTCTTTAATCTTGAACCTCCCCCATATGTCTACTATCCCAATATAGAAGACAGTATACTGTTGGGACTATAAAAGGCAGTTGAAAGGAATGGTGTGTGGCATTGATCAGAGCCTGGAGCAAGTTCTTCTCTCTCCAGCGCACCAATTCATGCTTGGTTAAACCACCGTTAACCATTTAGTGCACAGTAACGCAGTGGATGAGTTGTTCCCTTACAGTGCAGAGGCCCAGGTTCGATCCTGACTGTGGGTGCTGTTTGTACGTTCTCCCTGTGACCGCCTGTGTTTTCTCCGGGTGCTCCGCTTTCCTCCCACACCCCCCCAAAGGCGTGCGGATCTGTAGGATAATTGGCTTTGGTAAAATTGTAACTTGTCCCTAGTGTGTAGGATTGTGCAAGTGTACAGGGATCGCTGGTCGCCGCGGGCTCCGTGGGCCTGTTTCCATGCTGAAGGCCCAAAGTAAGGTCCAAAGTCATTTAGCATTTCTGTCACAGGCGGACGTGGGGGTCAATATTTGCTCCACAAGCCACAGTTCCTAGCAGATTCCTCCTCTAGTCTTCTTCAGAAGTCTAAACTAATGATCTGAAGACATGAGTTCAAATCACAACCGGAGAGCTGGGAAAGTTAAAATTACTTAAACAAGCTGACATTTTTTTTAAAAACTATTGGATGGTGACCCTGAAACTGTGTCCATTAAAAAAATCCATCAGATTTACTCATGCCATCTCAAGAATATCTGTTATTACTTTTACTTATAAAAGTTATAACTTTTACTTTGTATAGTTTATTATGACTTGGTGTGTGTAGTACATCCCTTGCTTTGTGTAAGAACAGCACCAAAGGGTTAAGGATAGTACAGCAAAGTGTGACATGGTTCAAGGAGGTGAGATGATCCTTAACTGAAATAGTCTCGTTGCTCATTTCAATAGGGATTGAGGATAATCATTAAATAATGGTTTCCATCTCATGGTCACAGTTTGTGAATGAAAAATAGAAAAGCTGAACTCTGAGATCTCGAGCTCAAGTAATCTCCGTTGATAATACATTCTGCAAGGTGTAAATTGGAAATAAAGTCTGCCATTCAAAACTTCCATTTCCTGCAGAAAAGATATTAATGTCCCTTCCTGTGCTACCATTCTTTCGTGAAAACTTATATCTACTGCAGCGTCGGAAGATTACTTCACTCCACCTTTTATCGCTGGTCAAATTCCCAAGACGCACATGATCTTTCTATTCTGTCACCAACCCACGTCAATGCCCTTCAACACACCCACAGACCTTAACACAGAATGGCCATTGATCAAGTGTGTGGGTCTGAACAGTGGTCAGGAATAAGAAGTAGCCACTTTCTATTGAGGAAGAATGGTGTTGTCAAGTTTTAGGTCTTTGGCTAAATCTTAAGTTCATAAGTTCAGAATTAGGCCATTCGACCCATCAAGTCCACTCCGCCATTCAATCATGGCTGATCTATCCTTCCCTCTCAACCCCATTCTCCTGCCTTCTCCCCTCAATCGTTAATTAACCCTTAATAAGAGATGAGATTCTATGGAAAGAATCGGAGATACCAAAAAAGGAATTAAGCCACAGATTCAAACTGAATTGCAAAGTGATACATACTGCTAATACCACCAATTAAGCAGCTGAGTTGTTCTCACACATAGTTCAATTGATCTACAATTTTTGGTGTGATCTCCCCGACAGGGTGACTTTTTCAGAGATCAATAGTAACTCATTAAAGGCAACCATTTCTAAATTACTTAAACTGGGTAGAAAGGCGACATTTACAGTCGGACTTACCTTTGTGATTAGACGGAAGCAGAACAGGACTTACACTGTGAAACAATTGATGAGTGATTAATGATTGGGGACTGAGGGAGAGTTCTGACATTCTGAATAATGACATTTGTGATAACTGTTTAAATTACTTTTCAATTATTGCCTTCCTGGTACAGCGCCTAAATGGACAATGCTAAGCACACTGAACTTTATCTGACTCATAAAGCTCAAGGGACGACAGTCATTATCTTTTCAATAATGCACAGAGGAATGTACAGAGCATAGATAACATTAATCATGCATCTTAAAGTGTTTTTAAAACGTTTTAAAATATAGGATGGAACAAACTCATTAGGAATCTAATGTATGACTGTACTAATGTTGTAAATAATATTTGGTACATTGACATTTAAGACATGCTGATGTCTCACTGCATTTAACAAGTGTTGTCTCACAAGTATCGAGGTGAACACTTGAATAGACATGGCATGATAGGCTATAGACCAAGATCTGTAAGTGGGATTAGTATAGACGGGTACTTGGTGATGCATCAAAGGTTGTTTTGGTGCTGTATCACACTAAGATGGCAGTGCTTTCAATATTTTTAATAGTAACGTCCAAACTAGTTTTTTTAAATCTTTCTTTTCCTGGCGTCTCTCGATCAAATGACAACGTATTGATTCAAACACAGTTCATTAGGTGTTCAAGGATGCCTTTTGATCCCTGAAGAAATCTTCTGTGCTGTGTGGTACCACTGAGTAAGACTCATCATTGGGACGTCTCTGCAGGTTAGTTTGGGATGGTCACTCCTTTCACACTGGTCCCTTGTAACACTTGAACATTTCTGAAGGTGCTGAATGCATACGACCATTCAAGGTCTACAGAATCAATATAGGAGATTTCATCCCTAGTGGTGGCACCCACTTGCCAAATGAGTTTAGACCCATAAGCAGCAACAATACCACCTTCCTCTTTTTGCTTTCATCTGTTCTGTTTCACTCACTGAGACACCTCGATTTATTGTTCATGTTTCAATCTGTTCTGCATTCAGAGCAACTGACTGAGACCATTTGTATTCCTTGAGCTTACCAATAAATCTGTCACGTCCACTGCTTGCCATCCTCACTAGCTTCTGGAGAACCCTATCCTTAGTTTCACATTGGCTTCTTACTTCCTAACAACCTAAACTGATCGCCAATATAGTACCTGCAGGCTCCCTTACTAAGGTGAATGGCAGAGGGAGAAATGCCAACAAAATATTCACCAGGACAGCACAGTGGCACAGCTGGTTGAGCTGCTGTCAAGACCCGGGTTCAATCCTGACCTCGGGAGCTGTCGGTGTGGAGTTTTGTACGTTCTCCCTGTGATCGCTTGGGTTTCCCCTGGGTGCTCTGGTTTTCTCCCACATCCCAAAGACGTGCGGGATTGTAGGTTAATTGGCCTCTGTAAATTGCCCCAGGTTGCCCCTGGTGTGGAGGGAGTGGATGAGAAAGTGGGATAACGTAGAATTAACATGAATGGGTGATTGATGGTCAGCATGTACTTGGTGGCTGAAGGGCCTGTTTCTATGCTTGTACCTCTAAAATTAACTAAACTAAAACATTCAATAGTTTAGCCAGTCAATTCCTATCTTAGGCAGTGACTAGTACAACGACATATCGATACATTAACTCTTATTTATACCACAACGAGAAACCAGATGCAGACAATAAATGCAACATTTCCCACTCCACTCTTATCACAACTGTTTTCATTCATTTCTATTAAAATTTACAAATCCACTCAATCCCGATGTACTTGATGTTTTCAAGAGAGAGTTAGATTTAGCTCTTAGGGCCCAATGGCCTACTCCTGCACCTATTTTTCAATGTTCTATGTTCTACTGGTTAATTTGGAATATCTGGCGAGAAGCAGAAAACAGAGACAGAGTTAATTTAGTGTTAATTAGATTTAATTTTACTTTATGTAAAATGTGTGAAGCATCGGCAAGATTTTAATGTATAATATGCAGTAGGCAAAGAACATGATAGAATCTATTTTGAAAAGGAATGTCAGGCTCAGTACAGAATTGGTGCTCCTCCATGTTACTCCTTGAACTAAATTAACTCTTTCTTTCAAGTTGGAAAGAGTGCAGGGAAGATTTATGAGGATGTTGCTAGGACTTGAGGGCCTAAGCTACAGGGAGAGGTTGGGACTTTATTCCTTGGAGCGCAGGAGGCTGAGGGGTGATCTTATAGAGGTGTATAAAATCATGAGGAATAGATAGGATGAATACTCAGAGTCTTTTACCCAGGGTTGTGGAATCAACAATCAGACAACAGAGGTTTAAGGATAGAGAAGAATGATTTAATAGGAACCGGAGGAGTAACTTTTTCACACGGAGGGTGGTGGGTATATGGATTGAGTTGCCAAACGGGGTAGTTGAGGCAGATGCTTTAACAGATATTTAGACAGGTACGTCGACAGGAAAGTTTAGAGGGATATGGGCCAAACATGGGCCGACCAGGATGGTACATTCAGAAATCAAACGCACCTTTCCTGTGGTTCACTGCTTCTCAGACATCTATCCCCTTATGATGTCTATTCCTCACAACTTATACTTCCTTATCTCAATGTCTCTCTCACCCCTGTCTCTCAGTCTGAAGAAGGGTCTTGACCCGAATCTTCACCCATTCCTTCTCTCCAGAGATGCTGCTTGTCCCGTTGAGTTAATCCAGTTTTTTGCGTCTATATGTTATCATCTTTGTTTTGCTCATTCCTCGGAAGAATCAAACCATTTTGAACATGCTCTCAAAGCACTTAGGTTCCGCACCTGATTTCATTTTCCAATAATTTAGCTAGCCACATGTAACCATTTCAGTAAAACTTTGGAAAATGGCCGTTAACTTGGATTGAAGATTTGTTTTCACACGATTATGTGAAACAAATGGAAGCTCCGTGTTGATACCAGTCCATAACACTAAAGATAATTTGCATTTTGGTATCACTTTTGAATGTTCCCATTGTGTTATCACCAACTTAGTAAATTCTAAAGTCATTCAACAAAGCAGCTCTGGAACGATTTGCATCTAATTTTATGGGCAAATGTCACCTTATTAGAAAGGCGCTCAAGGCAACATTGAAGCATGAATAATATGCAGAAAGCAGAAAATTACAGCGATGAACCATCAAAGCAACTCTGTTCAGACGGTGGAACACAAATATATCTTCCCTGATTAGCAGCTCAGTATGGAAATGCTGAGAGTCCTGGGTTTTCTTGTTTATTCCCTAATCAACAATTCATCCATAGCCTGAGGTTCTAAAAGACTCCAAATCTGACAGATATACATACACGAACAGAGGACTGAACCGTCATTTACAAATAAAACTATAATCAACTGCTCCCATTAATTAACAGTACATTTGCACAGTTTCCTGGCATTATTGATACATTAATTCCACTCAGCACACGTTCAATTGACATGGTGCTCTGCACAACTTTGAACTGAAAGCAAGAAAACAGGGGCCTTTATCCAGTGGTCACTTTCATAATCAAATCTTGAATTAAACAATTCCTTTTAAATGGCATTTAACATCTTGGAAAGCTTGAAATTATGTTAGACTACATTTAAAGCCCACCAGTCATGACTAAGATGCCAAAACAAATTACTGAAATTAATGATGAAGAAATAAGTGTCAACCCATTAGCACAATTATATCGTCAAATATTTTACAACATATTGACGCATAAAATAATTGTTTGACAACAGGAACGGCATAAGTTTTATAAAATAAAATAAGTAAGTCTCATTGTGATTTTCCAACGCTTTGACTGATTATTCCATTATATTGATAACAACATTCCAATTATTTTATGAGGCGCAAATACTCAATATCTTATTTTAAGATGTAAAAGTTTTCCTTGAAATGAGGAGAGAATTGCTGCATCTTGCCTGGGCAGCGAAGTTTCACCCTTTAAAACAACTATTTACCTCACCTACTTTAAGGTGAGAGGGGCCAACTTTAAAGGAGATGAGCAGGGCAAGTTTTTTTTACACAGAGGGTGGTGAGTGGCAGGAACACACTACTGGGGGTGGTGATGGAGGCAGGTACAATAGTGGCATTTAAGAGACTATTGGAAAGATACATGGATATGCAGGGAATGGAGGGATATGGATTCTCTGCAGGCAGGTAAGAGTTGATCATGGCATTATGTTCAACAGAGACATCGTGGGCCGAACAGCCAGTTCCTATGTTGTAGTGTTCTATGATCTATGTTCTATCTTTTTCCTAGCTACTCTTTTATCCTTTGTATTTAAATGGGATGGGATTTCTGCATCAGGGATGTTGCAGAGTTAGGAGACGATGACTATTTCTTCTGGTCGAGAGATTGATTGTAAAGGATTCTCCGGGAGGAAATCTTATTCCAATATGAATTCCTGTGCAAAGCTTTGCTGAGAAATATTTGAAGGTAGTTTTATCTTTCAAAATAAAGAGAATAGGTGGTATTTTGTTTAATCAGATGCCTTTGCGTGCGGAGAGGGTGCAGGGAAAAATATGAAGTGTTGGATGAACAGTGGGTCAGGCCGCATCTGTGGAAGAAATGGACAGGCGGCGTTTCGTGTCGAGACCCTTCTTCAGACCATAAGATTGAACAAGGGTCTCGGCTAGAGACATCATATGTCCATTACAGGCAGTGCCTGGCCTGCTGAGATCTTCCAGCGCCTATTGTTTTGTTTGAGATTCCAGCATATGTAGTTCCTTGAATCTCCAGTGTGCTTGGAAGTTGTATTCAATTTAAATGCCCCAGCAAAAGCACATGATATACGAGGCACCATATGGTTGCCGTTTACAATGTAAAGGCTGATGGATTGTTGCTTCAGGAGTATCAGTGGGTAACACTGAGAGAACAATGATCCGTGCAGACCTTCAGAAGTATCTGGGGATACTTCAGAAGACCTTCAGAAGCAAGGAGTGGGGTCCCTTTCAGAATGGCAGGCAGTGACTGGTGGGGTACCGCAAGGCTCGGTGCTGGGACCGCAGCTATTTACAATATACATTAATGACTTGGATGAAGGGATTAAAAGTACCATTAGCAAATTTGCAGATGATACAAAGCTGGGTGGTAGTGTGAACTGTGAGGAAGATGCTATGAGGTTGCAGGGTGACTTGGACAGGTTGTGTGAGTGGGCGGATGCATGGCAGATGCAGTTTAATGTGGATAAGTGTGAGGTTATCCACTTTGGTGGTAAGAATAGGAAGGCAGAGTATTATCTGAATGGTGTCAAGTTAGAAACGCGATCTGGGTGTCCTAGTGCATCAGTCACTGAAAGGAAGCATGCAGGTACAGCAGGCAGTGAAGAAAGCCAATGGAATGTTGGCCTTCATAACAAGAGGAGTTGAGTATAGGAGCAAAGAGGTCCTTCTGCAGTTGTACAGGGCCCTAGTGAGACCGCACCTGGAGTACTGTATGCAGTTTTGGTCTCCAAATTTGAGGAAGGATATTCTTGCTATTGAGGGCGTGCAGCGTAGGTTTACTAGGTTAATTCCCGGAATGGCGGGACTATCATATGTTGAAAGACTGGAGCGACTAGGCTTGTATACACTGGAATTTAGAAGGATGAGAGGAGATCTTATCGAAACGTATAAGATTATTAAGGGGTTGGACACGTTAGAGGCAGGAAACATGTTCCCAATGTTGGGGGAGTCCAAAAAAAGGGGCCACAGTTTAAGAATAAGGGGTAGGCCATTTAGAACTGAGATGAAGAAAAACTTTTTCAGTCAGAGAGTTGTGAATCTGTGGAATTCTCTGCCTCAGAAGGCAGTGGAGGCCAATTCTCTGAATGCATTCAAGAGAGAGCTGGATAGAGCTCTTAAGGATAGCGGAGTCAGGGGGTATGGGGAGAAGGCAGGAACGGGGTACTGATTGAGAATGATCAGCCATGATCACATTGAATGGTGGTGCTGGCTATCAGATGATAACACTGGCAAAACAATCATCCTTACGGATTTTCACGACGATTAATTCTGCAGTAAATTATCTGCCCCACTCCACTGCCTTTAAAGTTCTCGAACCAATCCCTTGAGATGGAAAATGCTAATTTGTGGTCCGTAATCATGTCACAAGAAGGAAGTATTTCAACCATTGCTATTTACAATTTCTTGTGGCAGAACAGTAATGGCAGATAAATAATTTCTAACTTTGAAATCAATACCTCAAGAGCCCAATCAGACCATAAGTGCCACTTCCTTCATACCGATAATGATTCCGCAATTTCTCTCCCCACCACAAGCTATTGACCGCCATTACCTGCTCCTTCTACTGTCCATCAGAAGAAAGATTCTCGGAGGAAAGTACTTTTAGTGGACAGCTTTTTAAACAGAGTTCTAAAAGGGGTTCATGCTAAGAGGATAAATGTGTTACAAGCACAACCATTTTGTGTCTTCCAAGTTTAGGATGACTTTTAAATGACTGAATGCTCCCTGAAATCACCAAATCAATGAGCACATTTTTCTTCTGCTGAAAACCAATGTTGATATTGTGTTAATACAGATATCCTTGACTGCTTGACAGAGATAATGGAATTTTGATGCAACGATAAATAAGAAGGAAAGAGGGAGAAGGTAAGGATAAGGGAGACAAGAGTAATGAGCCAAATAATTGGAACTGTTTTTTCAAAATATAATGTTGCCCCTTCCACAGCATGAAGCACCAATTAATTCCTTTTGGAATACATGAAATATTGCAGCTAATTTGGGCTCAGTCATTTCACACAAGCATCGATTTTGAAATGACCTAACTGATGGTTATGAAATGTAAAACACCGAACAGCACAAAGAGCCTTCAGTCCACAATGTTTAAGCTGAACATGATGCCAAAATAAACTAATCTCCTCTGCCAGCTTAAAAAGTTTAGGGATGTCACGGTGGCACAGCGGTAGAGTTGCTGCCTTATAGCGCCAGAGACCCGGGTTTGATCCTGACAATGGGTGCTGTCTGTCTGGCGTTTGTACGTTCTCCACGTGACCATGTGGGTTTTCCCCAAGTGCTCCGGTTTCCTCCCACACTCCAAAGACGTACATGTTTATAGGTTAATTGGCTTTGGTAAAAATCGTAATTGTCCCTAGTGTGCAGGATAGTGCTAGTGTACGGGGTTTGCTGGTCTGTGTGGACTCAGCGAGCCAAAGAGCCTGTTTCCACACTGTATCTCTAAACTAAACTAAGTTCTAACCTCTCCTTTAAACTTTGCCCCTCTCACCTTAGAGCTGTGCCCTCTCATCTTTGACATTTCCAACCTGGGAAAAGGGCTCTGATGTTGATGGAAAAATATTGTGCAAACATTTATGAAGAATTTACCTGGGATCATTTATATCCACTTAGTTAGAGGGCAAGCCCTCAGTTTAAAGTCTCATCTGAATTGCAGTAACTCCAGCGGTCCAGCAATCTCTTGCTATTGCATTTTACTGTTAACCTGGTTTGTATTCAAGGCATCGGAATGGCATTTGATGTTTGTACCAAAGCCGCAAAATCAACTGTGATAAAGTATCATTGATCACATTTGCCCGAGGAATAACTTAACACTCAAAGAGCCCTGCTAAACTGAGCTGTTCGTTCTAATCTAGGCATTGCACTTTTACATTTTTCTTCTCAATGTTTATCAAAGTTAAAACAGTCATATCAGACTAGACATCAGGCCATTAATTACCTCGCCTAAATTATTGTAAAACATATGCTAAATTTTCACAATCATGTACATTCCTGATCTTTTACACTTCACATCTGCTTGTTTTTACTTTCTGGAATTTTCATAAGAAGATGCAAAGTAATTTTTCAAATTAAAGAACTTTAATATATGCATATACGGGATGTGTATTCTATATTCCTTGGCCCTCTTTAAGAAAATATCCATTGATCTGGTGAACAATGGTTGTTCCCGTACTACAGCAGCGCAAGCTTTGAAATGGAGAACAAAGACTCCTACAGGAACCAACACAACCCTGTGGTCTCATTCAGTGAGGCCAACATCAGAACATCCTTCTCGTGGGTGAATCGACGCATAGCATCTGGCACTGACGACGTACCTGACTGTACGGTAAAGGCTAGCGTGGACCAACTGACTGGATATTCAAGGACATATTCAACCTCTCGCTTCCACGGTCTGAACTTCCCACCTGCTTCAAAAGAGCATCTATCGTACCAGTGCCCAGGAAGAGCATGGTGATAGACACAAAATGCCGGAGTAACTCAGCGGGTCAGGCAGCATCTCTGGAGAAAGGGAATAGGGAACGTTTTGGGTTGAAACCCTTCTAAGTCTTCTTCCAAGAAGGGTCTCAAACAGAAACATCACCTATTCCTTTTCGCCAGAGATGCAGCCTGACCCACTGAGTTACTCAAACATTTTGTGTCTATCTTCGGTGGAAACAAGCATCTGCAGTTCGTTCCTATACAAGACAAGGTGACCGATCTCAATGACTACCATCTGGTAGTACTTACATCCACTGCAATAAAATGCTTCAAGAGATTAGCATACGATAATAAACTCGACATAACTTGCTTTGACACCCAACTCCATCCGTTAATAAATGTTAGATGATGTCCTTGTATATGTAATTTAACATCCATTACCTACCTTCTATTACATTTTATTGCAGAAAAAAGTCATCCACAAAGTGCTACCTCATTTACATAGACTCACACTGCCTAGTATTAATCAATTTATTTTCATAGATTTCTCTCCGTTGACCTAAATTTCCTTATCTCCATTGCTGCAGCGAGCATATTATTTAATTTCATGTCAAAGACAAGAGTCTGGACATTTTCCACCATTAAACGTTTTTACTTTGTTGGCAGGTGGATGAAGAGATCTTTGCATGGCAGTCACAAAATGCTGGAGTAACTCAGCGGGTCAAGCAGCATCTCAGGAGAGAAGGAATGGGTGACGTTTCAGGTCGCGACCCAAAACGTCACCCATTCCTTCTCTCCTGAGATGCTGCCTGACCCGCTGAGTTACTCCAGCATTTTGTGTCTACCTTCGATTTGATCCTGCATCTGCAGTTATTTTCCTACACATAAAATCTTGCAAAATGGAAAGAGGCCACCCAACATACCAACATGTGCTGATTATTTGAAAAGACCAACTCAATTCAGTCCACAGGTTCCTGGGGTTATACAACATGGAAACAAGAGCTTCAGCCCAACTGGTCCATGCTGACCAAGATGTCTTTCTGAGCTAGTCCCATTTACCTGCATTTGACAAGCATCCTTCTGAACCTTTTCTATCCATGTACGTACTTTACCACTCACCTGATATTTATCAAGAGCTCTGCAATTTTTTTTCTTTTTGCAGGAATATCCAATTTCCTTCTGAAAGTTACTGTTCAATCTAATTCCATCTTTAATTCAGACAGTGTATTTTAACACAGTAGGTGAAATGGGGGATCATTATTTAAGGGAATTCATATGTGGATATTAATTCTCAGCTCGGTTAATGCATTATCATTTCATTTGAAAACTGAGGTTGAATCTAGGCTGTGCAGAAAAAAACGTTTCTGTTTACTGCAAAAGTCCTACTGAAAATATGTATGATTTAAAACATCACACACAATACATTTTTTTATGGCACCTTAATTCTTGACAATTCCAAGACCAACTTAAAGTTGATTTAAATTGTATCAGAAAACTCTAGCACCAGGACATTAGTTTTAGTACATTACTAGATAATATTTTGTATGCAGACTCTTGCTATTTTCTGGAAGTTATCTTGTTTCTTGGTAGCTTTTCACCTGTTAATATTTTCACTCGTGTAGCTCATCTGGATGACATTTATTATCTACTCGTAGAAGGTGGGTTTCCACCCAGACTGCCAACAACTGCAAACAAGTTTGGTTACCGAGAAACTTTAAGAAACAGTTCCATTAGATTCTGAAATCAACGGGACTGTAATTTCACCACTGCAATGTTGATTGGCATGTGATAGAGATGGTATTAATTCACTGGCATGTGCTAGATTAGACTTTCCCAACACTATTTCTTTGTCCAACATTTGACACTATTGGTAAGCAGGTACATGCTGCAATAATAAACCTAATCCTAAATCTAAAACAGAAGTGTCTCAGCAATTGTCCCAGCATGTGTCTCGGGTGTACAAAATCATGAGAGGAATAGATCGGGTAGGCGCACACTCATGCCCAGAGTGTGGGAATCGAGAACTAGGGAACATGGGTTTAATGTAAGGGTGGGGGGGGAGATTTAATAGGAACCTGATTTAATAGGTAGCCTCTTCAGACAAAAGATGGTGGATATATAGAACGAGCTGCCAGAGGAGGTCGTTGAGCCAGGTACTACCGCAACGTTTAAGAAACATTTGGACAGGTACATGGAGAGGACAGGTTTAGAGGGATCTGAGCCATATTCAGGCAGGTGGGAGTAGTGTAGATGGGACATGGTGGTCGGTGTGGGCAAGTTGGGCTGAAGGACATGTTTCCACACTGTATGACTGTAAGGTTCTATGACTCTATGAATACACAGTGCCAGAGATTCACACATTCAAGAAACCTCCTCAGAGATTATGAATGCAATGACAATTAGAATTTTTAAAAGTGAGATATCATATTTTTGTTTAGCATGCCATTCTTTCAAGGAATATGAAGCTCCACCAGTTATATAGAGCTGAAGTACACATTAGTAATGGTGCAGTTGAATAGTTGAGCTGTTAGCTCTAGTAATGTGCGAGAACTTTAGCTCAGATGTATGAGAACATAAACCATAATGTGCACAGGCCAATTCATCTCTTTGAAATTGGTTGTACGGTCACTGATCCACCAACTGGGAGAGCTCATGACTTCAGTGAATACGTTGACTGAATAGTATTGTCGACTAATGCAACATGTGTTCTGGCACTGGCACGAAATGAGCATCCCACATGAAACTGTAGAAACACTAATTGCATACTGATCAGTGCAATCTGCTGAACCTTCGCGCTGGGTTGCCCCAACATCAGTGCCAAGCTGATATTAATGCCATGGATAATTTGGCTTCATTTCCAACGGAGCTGAAAATTAATTTATGTCCACACTAATTTTATAAAACAAGCAGCAAATAAAAGATTGTCAAAACACAAGAATTTTATTTGGGGGATTTACTAACAAAGGACAGTCTTCTGAACGCATCCAAAGATATTGGCTACAACAGCTTCAACAAACAAAAAACAGCTGAATGGCATCATAATGGGGAATGAATATGCTGGTAATGTTTGGTTCAGGCCCAGAAGGGATAATGATACCAGTGGTGAGAAGTAGATCAAGAGATCAGGTGGTTTCACTGCTTTGTAGAAATTATGATAACAACTTGATTTTGTATTATCTAGGCAAATAATGAACGGATGAGCAAATGGATGACTTTCAGAAACAAAGGTTCATACCCAATGGACTACCTGTAACAACTGCTCATTTAATTTGCATTTTCATTCTGTAAAATAGACTCTTTGTGAATCTCACTGATTGAAATTTCCAAAGTGGAGTTACAGTGTCCTCCACAAAATGTTTGCGACAAAGATCCATCATTTATTTATTTGCCTCTGTACTCCACAGAGCATTTTCATTTCCCATGATGTTTCCCAGCTTTAAAAACAAAGAACATTTCCATAAGATCTCCATGTCAAAGTCCTTCATTCACTCGTGGGGAAACCATTGAGGCAGTCACTGAGGAGGCCAAGTCAATGGAATTTTTTTATGGTGGAGCTTGACAGATTCTAGATTAGTAAAGGGGTTATGGGGCAAAGGCAGGAGAATGGGTTTGAAAGGGAAAGATAGATCAGCCATGATGGAATGGCGGAGTGGACATGATGGGCCTAATGGCTTAATTCTGCCTCTGGAACATGAAATGAGACCCCTTATTCACGCCTTTTGTCCCTTTAGTCCAGCCCCCCCCTGACATCAGTCTGAAGAAGGGTCTCGACCCGAAACGTCACCCATTCCTTCTCTCCCGAGATGCTGCCCGACCTGCTGAGTTACTCCAGCACTTTGTGAATAAATACCTTCGATTTGACCCAGCATCTGCAGTTATTTTCTTATACCCCTTATTCACTTTCTGGAACAAGGATATCAGGGGTTTGCGATCTGAGTAAATAGTGAAATGACATCCATTGATCTACTTAAGAAACCACGGCACTACAAACACGATGGTGATGTTTGATACCTGCTTGATACAAAATCTTTTGGCTTTTCAGATCCTTCTTCCATCCATTGGGATAACAGAGCACTATCGCTGTCAGGGGTACAACACCAGCTAAATCAATTCACTGTTAGTTGAATGTAAGTTGTCACATCTGCGTCATTAAAGATTCTTTGGAACGCATGAAAAGCCTTTGCTTAAGCTTCAGTCCACTACCCATCCCACTTTGCAGCATCTGGTGCGCTGAAGCTGAAAGTATTGCTGGAATTTAGAGAGATCATAATAAATCAGTCTTTAATTCTGTAACAGCTTTTACATTCTCTTCTTTTAGGTTTAGTCCTTTAGCATCCATCTCAGCTGATCATTAATATTGTTTCACAGAGCTATCCCATTTTCCCTATGACCTATTCTTCCTACATTCCTAAAATTCCCTTCCAGATTCCACCACTCACCGACACACAAGAAACTATTACAATGGAATTAACCTGTCAATGCCCACGTCTTAGGTATGTGAGAGGAAACTGGAGCTTCAGTTCAGGTAGAGTCATTTCTAGCCTCATTCTGTTAATTCTGGCTGCCTCATCACTGCACCATTGCAAATGCAACGTCCCCGCCATTCACTTTCAACACATCAATCAGTGGTTCCACTTCTGTTAAGACGGCCATGTTTTTAATTAAACGTTGTGAATCTTTCCTCTGGATCACAGTCTTCGTGCTGACAATCGTGGGAACTTCTGAAAATTTGAGCTAGCTCTTTTAATTTCCTACATTCATTTTCTTTGCTCACCAGTACTTGATTCTAACTCTTACAAGCCTCAGCAATGTGCTTTTTTTCCAACCACAGTATAACAGTTCTCCTGCCTCAACTAGAATTCAGACTTCATGTTGCCCTCCTCAGTGGTAACAGAATTAGTTTAACTGTTTTAAATGATGTGTGGTTTGCTTTAGAATACCGTCTTGCAACATTTATCCACTTTGCGCACCATTACATCAAACATTTCCACTCTCATTTGCCAGTTCTCCATAGCTTTACTAGCATTTTTTACACAAGAGCAGTTTTCAATCTGTTCTCTATGGTTAGGCCATCACACATATCAACCTCCCTTTCGTTGACTCATTTACACCACGCTGCCTCGGCAAGGCCATCTTCATAATCAAGGACGAGGTCACCCTCTTCTCCTCTCTCCCATCAGGCAAGAGGTACAGAAGTGTGAAAATACACACCTCCAGATTCAGGGACAGTTGTTTTCCAGCTGTTATCAGGCAACTGAACCATCCTATCAACAATTAGAGAGCGGTCCTGAGCTACTATCTACCTCACTGGAGACCCTCAGATTATCTTTAATCGGACTTTATCTTGCACTAAACGTAATTCCTTTTATTGTGTATCTGTACACTGTGTACGGCTTGTTTGCAATCATGTATTGTCTTTCCACTGACTGGATAGCACGCAACGTAAAGCTTTTCACTGTACCTCGGTACATGTGACAATAAACTAAACTAAACTAAATTAAACTAAAATAGATTCTCTCCTGATAATGATCACTACTGAATCAATTTTTCACTGATTCCACACATTGACATTTTCCTTTATGACAATAATTTCCTCAATTCCGCAATATTCTCAGCCACTATTTCATGAAGTTTTCTTCATTGTGAATCAAACTTAGACCTTCGCATAATCTCACTTCAAGTGATTCTTTAACAAATCCACAATTTTATTCATGTTTTATTCCCACGTTTTTTGTGAAGAAGTGCTTCTCTTTGTTTCTAGCCGAGCTTGGGAATAATCTTCCTCATCACCAAAATGTTACATCTCATTAAACCACGTGTAGTGACTCCCGCCACAGTGGTTAGGATAGACCTCTGTTTATTTTCATTGTTACTGCCATGTGCTGTAAAATAAATGTAACAGTGTCTTATAATGTTGCACAGAGGCACAAGAGAGTGCAGATACAGAAATCTGGAGCAAAAGGAGAACTGCTGGAGGAACTCAGTAGGTCAGGCGGCAAACAAGAACGGGAATAGACAAAGGGGGAGCTGCTGGAGCTGCTGAGTTCAAAGGAAGGGTCTTGACCTGAAACATTGACTGTCCATTTTCTACCACAGATGCTACTTGACACATTGAGTTCCTCCAGCAGTTCTCCTTTTTTGATGCTTATAACACGGCACGGTAGCGCAGCGGTAGAGTTGCTGCTTTACAGCGAATGCAGCGCCGGAGACTCAGGTTCGATCCTGACTACGGGTGCTGCACTGTAAGGAGTTTGTACGTTCTCCCCGTGACCTGCGTGGGTTTTCTCCGAGATCTTCGGTTTCCTCCCACACTCCAAAGACGTACAGGTATATAGGTTAATTGGCTGGGTAAATGTAAAAATTGTCCCTAGTGGGTGTAGGATAGTGTTAATGTACGGGGATCACTGGGCGGCACGGACTTGGAGGGCCGAAAAGGCCTGTTTCCGGCTGTATATATATGATGATATGATATTCCACTCCTGTTGGAGACTTAAATGCTCTGATCACACCTATTCTGCTGGTCTTTTGAAAGACCATAAGACCATAAGAGTGGTGAGTCTGTGGAATTCTCTGCCACAGAAGGTAGTTGAGGCCAGTTCATCGGCTATATTTAGGAGGGAGTTAGATGTGGCCCTTTTTGCTAAAGGGATCAGGGGGTATGGAGAGAAGGCAGGTACAGGCTACTGAGCTGGATGATCAGCCATGATCATATTGAATGGCGGTGCAGGCTCGAAGGGCCGAATGGCCTACTCCTGCACCTATTTTCTATGTTTCTATGTTTCTATAAGGCACCTGAGGAGAATTAGGCCATTCAGCCCATCAAACCTGCTCCATCATTAGTTCATTGTTGATCTATTTTTCCCTCGCAACCACATTCTCCTGCTTTTTCCCTGTAACCTTCGGGAAGGTTATCAGGCTTCCCTTCTCTTCCCACAGGTTCCCACAGGTTTCTTGTGGTGAAGAGTTTATTTTTCATTCTACCCAAGCTTGGGAACATTGTCCTCATCATCAGTTCACAATGCACAAGTAAAGACTGAGATTCATCTATTAGGAAGTTATTTCCTTCAAGACTGGTAGGTGCACCTGTCTGCATACACTGGCCTTACAGAGATCACCCAAAATGGTACCTGCCAAAGATTAAAATGACATGAGATGAACCCTCAAACACACCTTGATTAGTGACTAGTGGGGTGCTGCAAGGCTCAGTGCTGGGACCCCAGTTATTAACAATATATATTAAAGATTTAGACCAGGGAATTAAATGTAACATCTCCAAGTTTGCGGATGACACAAAGCTGAGTGGCAGTGTGAGCTGCGAGGAGGATGCTATGAGGCTGCAGGGTGATTTGGATAGGTTGGGTGAGTGGGCAGATGCATGGCAGATGCAGTATAATGTGGATAAATGTGAGGTTATCCACTTTAGTGGCAAGAACAGGAAGGCAGATTATTATCTGAATGGTGTCAGATTAAGAAAAGTGAAATTAAGCATGCAGGTACAGCAGGCAGTGAAGAAAGCTAATGGCATGTTGGCCTTCGTTGCGAGAGGATTTAGGTTTAGGAGCAAGGAGGTCCTACTGCAATTATACAGGGCCCTGGTGAGACAATACCTGGAGTATTGTGTGCAGTTTTGGTCTTCTAATTAGAGGAAGGACATTCTTGCCTTCAAGATGAATGGGTCAACTGGGCTTGTATTCACTGGAATTTAGAAGGATGAGAGGGGATCTTATAGACACATAAAATTCTTAAGGATTGGACAGGCGAGATGCAGGAAAAATATTCCCCATGTTGGGGGAGTCAGAACCAGGGGTCACAGTTTAAGAATAAGGGGTAGGCCATTTAGGACTGAGATGAGGAACTTTTTCAGCTAGAGAGTTGTGAATCTGTGGAATTCTCTGCCACAGAAGGCAGTGGAGGCCAATTCACCGGATAGTTTCAGGAGAGAGTTAGATATAGCTCTTCGGGCTAACGGAATCAAGGGATATGGGGAAAAAGCAGGAACGGGGTACTGATTTTGGACGATCAGCCATGATCATATTGAAAGGCGGTGCTGGCTCGAACTGGCTAGGCTGAATAGCCTACTCCTGCACCTATTTTTCTATGCTTCTATGTTTCTATGTAGATCTTTCCCACCTTGGAGGAGAACAACTATCAAGTACAATGAAGACACAAGAGACTGCAGATGCTGGAATTTTGTGTAAAAGCAAAAGGATAAGGGCCATTTGAAGATGCGTCTGGATGTGAAATATAATTTGTTCACTTATCTCCACAAATGCTGCCTGATCCACTGAGTTCCTTCAGCAATTTGATTATGTTTTATTCAACTATAATGTGCATGCATTCAATTCTAAATATATTACTAAAATTCCAAATATGTAAAAGTTGGTTTAATGCTTCCAGGTTTTCCTTCAATGTTGATCATCCTCTATAAAGATGTCCTCTACTTGTAGCTAGTTTGAGATCAGAACTGCGAACTCCCAGTTCAGCCAAGGCCCGTCTGAGACCACGAGCAGCATAATTCAAGCCACACGAGCTCTGCAATCCATTGGGTAGATTCAAGCAGATATACCAACTCACCATGTACACAAAATTATTGGTCCTATCAATATCACCCCCACTCTGTCATACGATATATAAATCAACATTGATAGTTCTACCACCTTACCCTGAAATTCATTCTACCCATTCTCCTCCTCATATCCATGTCAGAACCTAAGGATAGCGGAGTCAAGGGGTATGGGGAGAATGCAGGAACGGGGTACTGATTGAGAATGATCAGCCATGATCACATTGAATGGCGGTGCTGGCTTGAAGGGCCGGATGGCCTCCTCCTATTGTCTATTGTCTAATTACCAGCTTCACAAACTCACCCTGAAATCCAGATTGATAGCTCCATCAAACTGCTGTGCATCCAACATTACCTTGTCCACATTGACATTCCCAGTAACTCAGTCACACATCCATAATCTGAAATGGATCAAAATTGTTGGATATACTCAGCAGGTCATCCCACATCATTGGAGAGAGAAACAAAGCGCACAAGTCAACAATCCCACCTTCAAATTAATTCAACCCAGATCCAATATCTTTAAATGAAGATGTCCTTCCAACTCACATCCCCAATCCAGTGATTCAGCTTCCCTCCTCGAACCACCTGACGTGTCACTGTGATGATGAACACTTTCTCAGGAGGTATCCAACCACCGGCATCCCAGCCCAAAACCAAAGCCATTTCTCATGGGATTATTCCTCCGGCCATAATTCCCATCTGGCCTGCGACCTTCCTCCTTGGAACCCTCATAATTGCTGAGCACAAAAATTTATACCTTCCATCTTTCATACAAACATTCGCCTATTCATAGGGAGAGAGATATGGACAATAAAATGTGTTTCTGGGTTCAAAAAAAAATGATCGTGGAAGGCGGAAGGGTCGTATCAGATATCACGAATAGCGTCGTTTCTACAACAGGCCAGATTAAGAGGAAGCGCTACATCACAGCATAGATACAACTTCATGTTGTATCTATGGTTCTATGAATGACCTGGTTCTATGGCTCAGGTCCACGAGTAATGTGACCAACGCTTCTAAAGGGAATTAGAAAAACGTCTCGGGTTATTAGACCAGGCAACTAACTCCCTGGAGGGTCTGGAAAAGAATCTCGACCCTTCAGATGTACAGCACTTTGGTCAACGTGGGTTGTTTTTAAATGTGCTATACAAATAAAATTGACTTGACTTCATTTTTCTCCAGAGATGCTGCCTGACCCGCTGGATTACTCCAGCACTGTGTGTCTATCTCCCCCGTTAACGTTACACGTACGACACGATACGGGGGAACTTTATTTGTCCCGGGAGGGAAATTGAAGTATGCTAACGGAATTAGAATACCATGAACTAGAAGTTTGGGTAGGGGGTCTATCGTTGAACAGATGCCGAGTGATGGAGTTGCAGAAACGGAGGCGCGTTTTCTTCTCGGTGAAAGTCAGATTGAGGGAGGGTTCCTGCATCTTGGGTTCTTAATCACCTTCGTTGCAAATGGTTCTTGCGTTTCTGACCTATTCCGCATTGTCTGCATCTACACATCCTCCTTGACACACTACCACTGTAATACTGGTGTATTAACCCGGGAGGGAGGGAGGGAGGGAGGGCTGGTGTTAATTGGCAGGAGGGCGCTTCTTATTTCCATCCTCCCACTGAATCTGAGACGACAGGTCGGTGATTCATTCGCTTTCAAAAACAAAAAGGAGGGTCTTAGTCCTCTGGATCACGATGAAGTTTCCTATAAATGGGTCCTAGGCGCACAGAGGCGCCAGGGAGAAGCTAAAGAGGCTGGTGAACCCGCGCCGAGGTTGTGACACTCAACTTTGTGATAGGAAGACATAAGTCTCTCTCTCTCTCTCTCTCTCTAACTCTCTTTCTCTCTCTTTGTGTGAATATATTTTTTAGCTTTACTTTCCACCTCGATTGATATCGCGTCCTTCCCCTCCACCGCAAGTAGAGAGTTGGGATCTCAACACTTGTCACGCCGCCCGTGAGGATGCAGAGCGTAAAAGCCATCCTTCTGCTGCTCGCAGTGATCGCCCACGCTTACTGCGACGAGGAACCCTCGCCGGCTGCTGAGAAGGACTCGTGGAACCAGGACAGCGACAAGTGGCAGGTAACCAATCACTTCGTGCAACCCTTCCAAACGCGTCCCACACGAAATACTGGAGCAACTCAGCGGGACAGGCAGCATCTCTGGAGAGAAGGAATGGGTGACGTTTCGGGTCGAGACCCTTCTTCAGACTGACACACAGGGTCTCGACCTGAAACGTCACCCATTCCTTCTCTCCTGAGATGCTGCCCGTCCCCACTGAGTTACTCCAGCTTTTTGTGTCTTTCTTCGGTTTAAACCAGCGTCTGCAGTTCGTTCATACACACTTCTACACGCGTTATTCTGGTCTGGTGAACCGTGCAATGCAATGAACTCAAGATGAAGCTTCCCAGCTTTTCATCAATGGAAGCAATTTGTTAATTTTAAAAAATGGGAATGTAGCTTAAATAGAGAGATGGAATCTGGAAGAGAGGAGGAAAAGACAGGCGTTGGAATTGTGGAGACACGGGAATGCAGATGCTGGAATCTGGAGCAAAACACAAAGTATTGGAGGAATTCGGCAGGTCAGGCAGCTTCTGGAGAGGGGGTGGACGGGCGCCTGGTGTCGGGAGATAGACAAGAAAAGCTGGAGTAACTCAGCGGGTCGGGCAGCATCTCTGGAGAGAGGAAATCGGTGACGTTTTCGGGTCGAGACCCGATCCTTCTTCAGACTGATCTCAAGGCTGGAGTCTAAAGATGGGTCCCGACCCGAAACGTCGCCTGTCCGTCCATTCCCTTCACAGGTCCTGGTCCGTTAAGTTCCTCCGGCATTATGCGTTTAGTGTTCAAATTGGAACTGTGAGACAGGAACAGAGTAGATGATGGATTGGGGGGGGTGTTTGGAGTGGTCGGTGAGAAGCTTTGTGGAAAACGCCAAGCCAAATGAAGAGTCAAATGAGAATTGGAGAGAATTGTTACATGTTTCACTCTCCGCTGGCATTTCATCTCCAGAGATCAATCAGACTTTGAGTTGGTTTCCTCGCATCTCCTCAGCCAGCGCGAAGGGGATTGTCAGCTGGAGAGATAAGAGTCTTTTACGCAGAGTAAATGCTAACGGCAAAGGGGTAAGGCGATAGGGGCAAGAATTAATACGAACCAGGGGGCAACGTTTTCACTCAGACGGTGGTGGGTATATGGAACAAGTTGCCAGAGGAGGTAGTTGAGACAAGCACTATAACAACATTTTTTAAAATTTAAATTGGACAGGCACATGGATTAGAAAGGTTTGGATGGATATGGGCCAAAGTGGGCAGATTGAACTATCTACATTTGACCATTTTAGTCGGCATGGACGAGTTGGGTCGAAAGACCCGATTCCGTAATAAAAATGAACTGCAGGTGCTAGTTTATACCAAAGAAAGACACAAAGTGCTGGAATAACTCAGCGGGGCAGGCAGCATCTCTGGAGAAAATGGACAGGTGATGTTTTGGGTCGGGACCCTTCTTTAGGTTGTTTGCTGCTCGTTTTTCACACGTTCTCCTCTTCCCTGACCAACGTGCCAACTCTCCAAAGTTGGAACCGGACCCCGTGTTCTCAGCTCAGTTCCGTAACTTTATTTGTCCATCCCCGCCGGATCCTTCCACTTCGCATTTTTGTTTTGTTCCAGTATTTATGATTTGAGGTTAGCCTCTTGGCGCCATATCACACATTCACTTTCCAAGGTCCGTTCTGGAACCCGAGCGCCTTGGAATTTACACTGACAAAGCCAAGCGTTAACTTGTGTGCAAATGCACCCCACGACGTTGGAATTTCACGAGGTCCTCACCCACTCTCCTGAGGTCCAGGCAAAACCCTAAGATCAGCGAGTTGTGTAGATTTGATGGCGATTTGATGTAGGATAGCCAGCTCTTTGTCCCACTAGACTGGGAAGAAATAGACAAGTAAATTGTTACACCAGGATCGATAGTTGTGGCCACAGAGAACACAAGGATTACTTCCAATAATTGGGGCGGCACAAAGGATCTGCTGGTAGAGTTGCTGCCTCGCCTTTATTATACCAACGGTGGTGGAACAAGCTGCCGGAGGAGGTACACTATCGCAACGTTTAGAAACAGAAAATAGGTGCAGGAGTAGGCCATGCGGCCCTTCGAGCCAGCACCGCCATTTAGTGTGATTCAAAATCAGTAGCCCGTTCCTGCTTTTTCCCCATATCCATTGATTCCTTTAGTTCCAAGAGCTGAATCTAACTCTCTCTTGAAAACATCCAGTTAATTGGCCTCCACTGCCTTCTGTGGTGGAGAATTCCACAGATTCACAACTCTCTGGTGAAAAATTTAAGAAACATTTAGACAGGTACATGGACAGGACAGGTTTAGAGGAATATGGGCCAAACGCGGGCAGGTGGGACTAGTGTAGATGGGACGAGTTGGTCGGTGTGGGCAAGTTGGGCCGAAGGGTCTATTTCCGAAACATATAAGATTATTAAGGGGTTGGACACGTTAGAGGCAGGAAACATGTTCCCAATGTTGGGGGAGTCCAGAACCAGGGGCCACACAGTTTAATAATAAGGGATAGGCCATTTAGAACGGAGATGAGGAAAAACTTTTTCAGTCAGAGAGTTGTAAATCTGTGGAATTCACTGCCTCAGAAGGCAGTGGAGGCCAAGTCTCTGAATGCATTCAAGAGAGAGCTAGATAGAGCTGTTAAGGATAGCGGAGTCAGGGGGTATGGGGAGAAGGCAGGAACGGGGTACTGATTGAGAATGATCAGCCATGATCACGTTGAATGGCGGTGCTGGCTCGAAGGGCCGAATGGCCTCCTCCTGCACCTATTTTCTATTAAATTAATGGCAATAAAGCGAGAATAAAATTGGATTAAATTATTGTAAAAGGGTAATTGGTGGCAGCATGGGCCCTGTGGGCCGAAGGACCTGTTTCCGCGTTGTGACTCTCTAAAGATAAATTTGTGACCGGGAACAGGTCTGTGGGTAGTTCGTCCCGCCAACTTTCTCCAAACCGGCTCCTCGCCGCTGTATCGGAATTCATGCGCTTTTTAAATGTCAGACTCATCCAATCCAATCCAATCCAATAGAACTTTATTGTCATTCGGTACAAGTACCGAACGAAATTTCAGCAGTCACAAAACATAACAAAAAAAAGAAAAAAAAGTACACAGGACACACGGCCCCAAGACAAACATCCATCACAGTGAGATTATCACCGCGTTAGGAATAAGTAATCATGAATTCAACAATAGATGAGGATAAATTCTGAATATTTCATCAACTAAATTACACTTAATCCAAGAAATACCGATGAACTCTGTAAGGCAAGGAGGGATGTAATTTGACAATAAGCTTTATAACACAATTCATGTATTTTCTGTACACAATGTGCTGGAAGGGACTCAGCTGGTCAGGCGGGACATGATATTATTAAGCCTCGAGAACTGATAAAAAGGAATAGACTTTTCACAAGTTTACATTCCAGACGATGGAGAATGGCCAGGTGGCGTTTCGGGTCTGAAGATCAGTCTGAAGAAGATTGCCGACCCCAAACCATTCCCTCCACAGATGCTGCCTGACGCGCGGAGTTCCTCCAGCACTTTGTGTTTTGCTCAGGATTCCAGCATCTGCAGTTAGTAGCCTTTGCCTTCGCGCCTTTAGTACCCGTTTTATGTATCTTTACTACCCGCTTTAAGTACCTGAGCTCCCAGTCACCCAACTGTCGATCCAACAGGTTCTACGTTTAATCCCAAGTTACACTTCAAACCATTTTCTCTACCGCCCAAATATCTGCCGGGAATTTAAAACAAAAATTAAAAAATTTAAAGCTGGGAATAGAAATAACATTGAACCCTTTGCTCTATCTTCAGGAAAATCTACCCGAAGACAACAACCTTATCCAGCAGTTTGCGCGCCTGGTAAAAAGAGCAAAAAATGATAAATTCTACGGCTTGATGGGGAAACGCTCTTCGGGTAAGTGGTTCTACCTGACATTATTCATGTAACCCTCCTGTGAGTTTCATCTATTGTTTCATCTATTGTATTGTCTATTGCTATCTTTGGGTAAAAAAAAAGGGTTATGTTTGTTCTATGTTATCTATAGTGGAGACTTCTTGCCCTTTCATAATTGATTGCGCATTGTGAATGTCCTGAAGATGGACACAAAAAGCTGGAGTAACTCAGCGGGACAGGCAGCATCTCTGGAGAGAAGGGATTGGTGACGTTTCGGGTGGAGATCCTTTTTCAGTCTTCAGTCTGAAGAAGGGTCTGGACCCGAAACGTCACTTATTCCTTCTCTCCAGAGGTGCTACCTGACTCGTTGAGTTACTCCAGCATTTTGTGTCTATTTTCGGTGTAAACCAGCATCTGCAGTTCCGCCCTACACATCGATCATGTGTTGATCATTGATCCAACTATTCGTAGTTACGACACTATGAAATGCAGATACCGGAATCTTGAGCAAAACATTACTCAGCGGGTCAGGCTGCAGATGTGAAAGGAAAGGACAGTCTAAAAAGGTCCCGACCCGAATCGTTGCCTGTCCATTCGCTCCACAGATGCTGCCTGACCCGCTGAGTTACTCCAGCATTTTGCCTTCCTAGTGATGATATTTGCCATTGTTCTGTTGAAAGACCATTTATCCGCCACGTTCTGTATCTGCGCCTACTTAAGACCCGTTGCTAACATTGTTCCCATGTTGCACAAGATCTTGGCCGACGTGCTAAAAATTCTGAAGACAGGTCCCGTCCCAAAACGTCACCTGCCCATGTCCTCCACAGATGCGGCCTGACCCGCTGAGATACTCCAGGTATTCCATGCAGGATTCCAGCATCTTGTGTCCTCATTTCAGTGCTTAAATGATTTACGGGTTGTCTCCGTCCTAGTATCACATATTGTGTTTCTGATCTTTCTCTCCCAGTAAGAGACCAGAGGACTGTTTTTCAAAACTTGCAGAACCTCCTGCTAAAATTCTCCATCTTTTGGAATGTAAAATTGTGAGGTCTATTTTTTTCCCCTGCCTTAGTCATCGGTTTCTGGAGGTTAACTAATATCATAAAAATATTATTTTACCACCGTTACACAATGGATTATCTTGCATTTTATTCCGTTTAATTGAACCTTCTGGTTCAATTATTTGGTTTAATGTAGAGATACAGCGTGGAAACAGGTCCTTCAGCCCATTCACACTAGTTCAATGTCATCCCACTTCCTCATCCACTCCCTACACACTTGGAGCAATTTGCAGAACCCAATTAATCTGCAACCCCACACGTATTTGGAATGTGGGAGGAAACCCACGCGGTCACGTGGAGAACGTGCAAACTCCACACAGACAGCGCCCGTGGTCGGGATCAAATCAGCATCTCTGACACTGTGAAGCAGCAGCTCTGTATTGCAAGATGATATTAAAATGACAATAACATTCATTTAATCCCTGCTATAATTTGATTCATCTTTTCACAAGGCTTCAGCATTTAAGAAAATTATCACCAGATTAGCTGACGAGCTCAATACCAATCTTGGTTTTGATCTGCAATAATTTTTGTCAATAATTATAACTATATTTTTAATTATGTTTCAATCTTTCTTGATCAGCTGACGAGCTTTAATATTTTATAGCTTTAATATTTTATCTTTTTATGTACTCTCCCAAACTGACATTAATCGTTCCAATCACACACAATTTGAAATGGCAGCAATGAATGCACTTTCCCCTTGAATAGCTGCCATTAACATTTAATGGAGATTTAATCTCTCACCAACTTCCTCGCTGTTTATCTTTTCCTTTCCACTCACTTACACTTTACAAATTTACAGATTGGACACTTCATTTGGGAATCTATTTATTTCGCTCGAAACAGCATTTGCAGCTTTGTCTCGCTGTACAAAGTGTTGCGTATATAAGTTGCTGTGTCAGGTGATCGGGGTGGTTTAGTTTAGCTTTTTATGTCACCTGTACCGAGGTACAGTGAAAAGCTTCAGTTTGCGTGCTATTTAGTCAAAGAAAAGACTATAGAAGAATACAATCAAGTTGTCCACAGTGCAACGATTAAGGATAAAGGATACAGCATTTAGTGCAAGATATAACTGTTAGATAAAGTCTGATTAAAGATAGTTCAAAGATCTCCAATGAAGTAGATGGGTGGTCAGGACCTCACTCGAGCTGATGAGAAGACAGTTCAGTTGCCTGATAACAGCTGGGAAGAAACCAAACCATAAATGAGGGATTATGCTAATTGATAATCTTTAAATAATTTCTGTGCTGAATCCACTCAAAAAATGATAGAAACACAAAAGACTGTAAATGCTGCAATCAAGCAAAAAAAAAGAACTGCTAGCTTTTGCCCCACCCATTCCACTCACCACTTTTGACCAGCCACCTCTCCTCTACATCAGTTTGAAGAAGGGTCATAATCTAAAATGTCGATTCGCCATTTCCCTCCACATATGCTACCTGATCAATTGATTTCCTTCAGCATTGATGTTTAGAGCCATAGAGTCATACAATATGGAAACAGACCTTTCAGCCCAAGCTGCTCCTGATGACCAAATGCCCCATCTACACTAGTCCCACCTGCCTGTATTTGGTCCACATCTCTCTCAACCTTTCCTATCCATGCACCTGTCCAAATGTTGTTATAGTACTTGCTTCAACCACTTAATCTGGCAGCTCGGTCCATATACCCACCACCCTCTGTGTGAAAAAGTTGCCACCCCGTTTCCTATTAAATCTTTACCCCTCACACCTTAAACCTATGTCCTCTGGTTCTTGATTCCTCTACTCCGGGTAAAGGACTCTGTGCATTCACCTTATCTGTTCTCCTCATTATCTTATACACATCTATAAGATCATCCTTCATCCTCCTGTGCTCCAAAGAATAAAGTCCTAGCCTGCCCAATTCTCCCCGTAGCTAAGGCCCTCAAGTCCTGGCAACATCCTCGTAAATCTTCTCTGCATCCTTTCTGGCCTAACAACATTGTTCCTATAGTAGAGTGACCAGAACTGAACACAGTACTCCAAATGTGGCCTCACCAATGTCTTGTACTATTGTAACATAACATCCCAACTTTATACTCAATACCCTGACTGATGAAGTCCAATGTGTTGAAAGCCTTGTTGACCACCCAATCTGCCTGTGATGCCACTTTCAAGGCACTATGTACCTGCACTACTTAAGACCCTTTGCTAACATTGTTCCCATGTTGCACAAGATCTTGGTCGACGTGCTATTGGTCGACAGTGTATTGTTAGATCCCTCTGCTCTATGACGCTCCTGAGAGCCCTGCCATTCACAGTGAAGTTTGATATTTGCATAAAGATTTCATGACTTGTCTTCAAAAATGTATATATGTTCTTATTTGCAAAGCCTCAGAAATTAATAGGAGAGAGAATGGATACAAACCCACACACCCATGAATCCACCATAAGGTTTGCTAATGTTATATTTGACCCAGGAATGTCTTAGGCTGTACCACCTCACCTATTTTTCTGAACGGTGTTTCTGGATCTCACAATGGCTGGCTGACCAAAATATGATTAGACTTGGTTTTGATTTTATCCATTGTTCAATATCATACTGGAATCCACATACTGTCCTTTCTCATGCCTGAGATTTAAACCCACAGGTGAATTACCAGATGTCCTTGAATTACAGGTGTCCTTGAAACCGTGTTAGCATCTTAGGAAATGTGGTGAAGAGATATTCTACAAATAGTTATGAACAGTATTCATTCAGATAGTCTTCCATGGGACTCTTTTAAAGAGCAACAAAAGTTAACTAAAAAGGCAATACGGGGAGAAAAGATGAGGTACGAGGGTAAACTAGCCAATAATATAAAGGAGGATAGCAAAAGTTTTTTTAGGTACGTGAAGAGGAAAAAAATAGTCAAGACAAATGTGGGTCCCTTGAAGACAGAAGCAGGGGAATTTATTATGGGGAACAAAGAAATGGCAGACGAGTTAAACCGTTACTTTGGATCTGTCTTCACTGAGGAAGATACACACAATCTCCCAAATGTTCTAGGGGCCGGAGAACCTAGGGTGATGGAGGAACTGAAGGAAATCCACATTAGGCAGGAAATGGTTTTGGGTAGACTGATGGGACTGAAGGCTGATAAATCCCCAGGGCCTGATGGTCTGCATCCCAGAGTACTTAAGGAGGTGGCTCTAGAAATAGTGGAAGCATTGGAGATCATTTTTCAATGTTCTATAGATTCAGGATCAGTTCCTGTGGATTGGAGGATAGCAAATGTTATCCCACTTTTTAAGAAAGGAGGGAGAGAGAAAACGGGGAATTATAGACCAGTTAGTCTGACATCAGTGGTGGGGAAGATGCTGGAGTCAATTATAAAAGACGAAATTGCTGAGCATTTGGATAGCAGTAACGGGATCATTCCGAGTCAGCATGGATTTACGAAGGGGAAATCATGCTTGACAAATCTACTGGAATTTTTTGAGGATGTAACTAGGAAAATTGACAAGGGAGAGTCAGTGGATGTGGTGTACCTCGACTTTCAGAAAGCCTTCGACAAGGTCCCACATAGGAGATTAGTGGGCAAAATTAGGGCACATGGTATTGGGGGTAGGGTACTGACATGGATAGAAAATTGGTTGACAGACAGAAAGCAAAGAGTGGGGATAAATGGGTCCCTTTCGGAATGGCAGGCAGTGACCAGTGGGGTACCGCAAGGTTCGGTGCTGGGACCCCAGCTATTTACGATATACATTAATGACTTAGACGAAGGGATTAAAAGTACCATTAGCAAATTTGCAGATGATACTAAGTTGGGGGGTAGTGTGAATTGTGAGGAAGATGCAATAAGGCTGCAGGGTGACTTGGACAGGTTGTGTGAGTGGGCGGATACATGGCAGATGCAGTTTAATGTAGATAAGTGTGAGGTTATTCACTTTGGAAGTAAGAATAGAAAGGCAGATTATTATCTGAATGGTGTCAAGTTAGGAGGAGGGGGAGTTCAACGAGATCTGGGTGTCCTAGTGCATCAGTCAATGAAAGGAAGCATGCAGGTACAGCAGGCAGTGAAGAAAGCCAATGGAATGTTGGCCTTCGTAACAAGAGGAGTTGAGTATAGGAGCAAAGAGGTCCTTCTACAGTTGTACCGGGCCCTGGTGAGACCGCACCTGGAGTACCCTGTGCAGTTTTGGTCTCCAAATTTGAGGAAGGATATTCTTGCTATGGAGGGCGTGCAGCGTAGGTTCACTAGGTTAATTCCCGGAATGGCGGGACTGTCGTATGTTGAAAGGCTGGAGCGATTGGGCTTGTATACACTGGAATTTAGAAGGATGAGGGGGGATCTTATTGAAACATATAAGATAATTAGGGGATTGGACACATTAGAGGCAGATAACATGTTCCCAATGTTAGGGGAGTCCAGAACAAGGGGCCACAGTTTGAGAATAAGGGGTAGGCCATTTAGAACGGAGATGAGGAAGAACTTTTTCAGTCAGAGGGTGGTGAAGGTGTGGAATTCTCTGCCTCAGAAGGCAGTGGAGGCCAGTTCGTTGGATGCTTTCAAGAGAGAGCTGGATAGAGCTCTTGAGGATAGCGGAGTGAGGGGGTATGGGGAGAAGGCAGGAACGGGGTACTGATTGAGTGATCAGCCATGATCGCATTGAATGGCGGTGCTGGCTCGAAGGGCTGAATGGCCTACTCCTGCACCTATTGTCTATTGTCTATTGTCTATTGTAACATGCAGTGTTTTTTTCTTGCAGGCCCAACACAAGCTGGAATTGTTGGCCGCAAAAGTAAGTCTGTCTGAATGATTGTGTTTATTGTTAAGGTGTATGTTCTTTCATCAAATGCTCTCAGAAGGATTTAGTTATAGACCTTAATTGAGTCCTAAAGTCATAGAGCATGGAAACAGGCCCTTCGGCTCATTTAATTCGTGCAAAACAAGATGCCCCATCTAAATTAGTCCCATTTTCACTCATTAGTCTCATATATTTCTGAGCCTTTCCTATCCACGCACCTGTCCAGGTGTCTTTTAAATGCTGTTATTGCACCCACATCAACTACCTCCTCTGGCAGCTCATTCCATACACCCACCACCCTCTGAGTGAATGTTGGCCACCAGGTTAGTATTAAATCTTGCTCCTCTCACCTTAAATGGACATCCTCTGGTTCTTAACTTCCCCTACCCTGGATTTTAAAAAAACTCTGACTATTCCCCTCAAGATATTAAACAACAAATTAATGAATTAGTTGATTACCCCAGGCCACTGCATATAAATAAGATAGCAAAAACAAGTCAGGAAAGATCCTTGAAGATCTCTGGGGTGCATAGAATGGAAAAGTGAAGTAATTAATCAAAGTGTTCACAAGCAATTAGGTAGCCGAGAATGGAACTAAGCAAGGACATTCACTGAGAGGGACAGAAGGGGAGATGTGGAAAAGTCCACAGATAGATACAGCAATACAGGTGGAATGATGCACTATCTTTACATTTACAAGGAATAGTGTCCATTAGCTCTGATTAGTGCCATTTCATGTCCGTGCAGCATGAAAATCTAGTTGGGTAGACTCAAGCAGAGATTTGAAAAAAAGATAGGCAAGGAATCTGGGAGGTAATAAAAAGGGCAAGATATTTCAAGGAGGAAGAGAGGCTGGAGGTAATGATTTTCTAAAGCAATGTGCTTTTTTGGTTCAGGGGGCTGGGTGATGATGAGAACTGTAAACTGATGGGAAATCATTCATAATTTCAGCAAATTAACCAATATTTAAAAAAAGCTCAAATAATTGTTTAGTTTGATCTCATAACCAGGATGGTAAAGTAGGTGTAGAATGTGCTTGCCTTCATTGCTAGCGGCACAGTGGAAGTGTCAGGAAGTCATGATGCAACTCCATAAGACTTTGGTTAGGCTGCGTTTGGAGTATTGCGTGCAGTTCTGGTCACCGCATAACAGGAAAGACGACGAGGCTTTAGAGAGGGTGCAGAGGAGGTTTACCAGAATGCTGCCAGGATTAGAGGGGTTCAGCTCCAGGGAGAGGTGAGATACTCTTGGATGGCTTTTGCTGGAATGTCGGAGGTTGAGGGGAGACCTGACGGAAGTATATAAAATGATGAGAGGCATAGGTAGGGTAGACGGTCAGAACCTTCTTGTAACTTTCACTTCCACACGTCATACCACAACAAATTCACTGAGGTCCTGCTGCTGAATGAAGCTAGCTTTTTGTTTAGTTTTACAGAGATTTGCAGATTGAGCTGAACCACTCAAACTCTGAAAAAAATTGGAAAAACAATTCTACTGAAGCGAACTGGAATCCAGAGTGTAAATTGCATTCATGAGAGTTTACCCGCATCAGTATCACTGAAGATGTTCTCAGATTTTTACATAACGATTAATATCAATAACCCTTCAGTAACAGTTCCTCAGCGGGTCAGACAACATCTCTGGAGACAAGGAATGGGTGACGTTTCGGGTCGAGACCCTTGTTCTGTCTGAAGAATGGTCTCGACCCAAAAAATCACCCATTCCTTGTCTCCAGAGCTGACCCACTGAATTACTCCAGCTATTTTTGTCTATCTCCGTTTAAAAACTAGCATCCACAGTTCCTTCCTATACAGTAACAGTTCCAACTGCTTTGACAATCAAAGAAAAAAAGTACACTGTTTAAGAGAAGATTTGAGATGAATAATTATACAATTATAGAGCATGGCATAACTCATTCAGGAGATCAACCGGGTGTTTTGTTTCTGAGGGCTTATCATTCATACTAATCCATACCGAAAAATACTTCCTATTTCTAAGTCTTTTTTAAAATCCGACATCCATCACTGTTATACAGTCATAGAGTCATACAGCACAGAAGCAGACCCATCCGCCCATCTTGTCCATGCCAACCAAGATGTACCTCTATGCTGGTCCCATTTGCCCACGTTTCGCCATGTCCCGCTAAATCTTTCCTATCCGTGAACCTGTCCAAATGTCTTTTAAATGTAACCATTGTACCTGCCTCAAGCACTTCCTCTAGCAGCTCGTTCCATACACCTACAACCTGTATTGTGTGAAAAAGTTGGCCCATGTGTTCTTATTAAACCTTTTCCCTCTCACTTTAATCCTGTACCCTGGAATGCTTGATTCGCGTACCCAAGGGAAAAGACTGTGTATTTCAACCCCTCGTGGTTTTAGACATTGTTGTAAGATCATCTCTCAGCCTCCTGCAATCGAAGGAATAACAGCTCAGCTTTTTGAGTCCTGGCAACTTCCTGACTGTTCTATCGACCCTTCATGCAATACCAAAATCTCCTGCACCTCTGCCTATGTTTCTTGACGTGATAATTTCAATTTCTTTCATTTAATTCCTGCTGTCTAGAATCACTGGCAAGTGATGGAGTTTTTACCTCATCACTTAATCAAACCCTTCATGACACCTTTGCAGCTTATTACATGCACTATAACTTATTTGTATTGTACCGAACGGATATTGGGCTACATCGGGCTAAGGGAATCAAGGGATGTGGGGGAAAAAGCAGGAACGGGGTACTGATTTTGGATGATCAGCCATGATCATATTGAATGGCTCGATGGGCCAAATGGCCTACTCCTGCACCTATTTCCTATGTTTCTATCTCTCTTACAATTTTGGGGGCACTGTTGTCAGGTACGTAGCACACCACAGCTCTCATAGCCTTTTCATGCATCTCTGAAATAATTTTAGTTTTTTGACTGTGGATCTATGATATTGAATACTAACCTAATAACTTAACAATTGTACCCTTTCAACTGACCAAAAGAGCTGTTCCAACCTCTTGTTATGGAAGTGACTGTCTAAATACCTAAATAGCTACCTAAATCCTGGTTCTCGTGCAGGCAAGCTGTGCCACTTCCCTGCATTCCTGTTTATTTGGTGTTGGGAAAACATCCCGGGTTTGAAAGTAATGATAAGAATCACACTTGAAGGTAGACACAAAATGCTGTAGTAACTCAGCGGGTCAGGCAGCATCTCAGGAGAGAAGGAATGGGTGACGTTTCGGGTCGAGACCCTTCTTCAAATTGAAGAAGGGTCTCGACCCGATACGTCAGATCAGTCTGAAGAAGGGTCTCGACCCAAAACGTCACCCGTTCCTCCTCTCCTGAGATGCTGCCTGACCCGCTGAGTTACTCCTGCATTTTGTGTCTACCTTCGATTTAAACCAGCATCTGCAGTTATTTTCCTAAGAATCACACTTGAAATCGTATTTCCAGTACCTGAAATGTAGTTGAATTCTCCCTTGCACTGCAGGCCTCTGGGGTCAGTCACATTGCAGTCTATCTTTTACCTGAAGCAGTCCAATAAAATGAAAACAACTTTAATTATTTTCCCTTTTTAATATTAGTTCAGAGAGAATTTATGCTAAAAGCATAGGGGTTTTATTGCTTACAAGCAATCAGAGTATAATTACATTTCTGCCAAACCGTTCGTGCTCTGAAAGACAGTAGCTTTCAATCTTACATTGCTAATACATGACCCACATCATTTGATTGCTAATTCCTTCACTTTTCCCCCAAGGATCCATTGTGCATTTGCTTTCACATTGAAATATTTAACAGTTCTGTTATTGTGAAAAGTCTTGCAGTAAACAGCAGAGATTCATTCATTGTAAAGAACACACCTCAACATTAAGTGCCGGTAAATTAGGCTTTTCTTTAACTGTAGATCAGATTTCACAGCATTTCCATGCACATTTGGCATTGTGTAAAGAGAATAAATTTCATTATTGACATGAAATGGTCTGCAAATTTTTGTAAACAGGAGTATATAAACTAAACTAAACTGGGCAATGCAGGTTTGGTTTCTTTAAAAAAAACTGGCGGCGCAGTTGTGCAGCTGATAGAGTTTCTGCCTCACAGCGCCAGAGACCCGGTTCGATTCTGACTTCTGGTGCTGTTTGAGTGGAGTTTGCACGTGCCCCCTGTGGCCATGTGCGTTTCCTCCGGGTGCTCCGGTTTCCTCCCACGTCCCAAAGACGTGCGGGTTTGCAGGCTAATAGGCCCTCTGTAAATTGCCTCAGGTGTGTAAGGAGCGGATGAGAAAGTGGGATAACTTAGAAGCCCATGGCATGGCATGTTGGCTTTCATAGCGAGAGGATTTCAGTATAGGAGTAAAGAGGTCCTTCTGCAGTTGTATAGGGCCCTGGTAAGACCACATCTGGAGTATTGTGTACAGTTTTGGTTTCCTAATTTGAGGAAAGACATCCTTGTAATTGAGGCAGTGCAGCGTAGGTTCACGAGATTGATACCTGGGGTGGCGGGACTGTCATATGAGGAAGGATGGAAAAGTCTAGGCTTGTATTCACTGAAGTTTAGAAGGATGAGAGGGGAACTTATAGAAACATATAAAATTATAAAAGGACTGGACAAGCTAGATGCAGGAAATGTTCCCAATGTTGGGTGAGTCCAGAACCAGGGGCCACAGTCTTAGAATAAAGGGGAGGTCATTTAAAAATGAGGTGAGAAGGAACTTTTGCACCCAGAGAGTTGTGAATTTCTGGAATTCTCTGCCACAGAAGGCAGTGGAGGCCAATTCACTGGATGAATTTAAAAGAGAGTTAGATAGAGCTCTAGGGGCTAGTGGAATCAAGGGTTATGGGGAGAAGGCAGACATAAGTTACTGATTGTGAATGATCAGCCTTGATCACAATGAATGGGGGTGCTGGCTCGAAGGGCCGAATGGCCTCCTCCTGCACCTGTTTTCTATGTCTCCATTTTTTCTATGTTTTTTTAAATGGATATGAGGAGATGCAGATGTGTGTTTAATCCCCATTTATGATCATTTTTCCTGTCTTTAAACCTAGGACAAAAGGGAGAGATGTTTGTTGGACTCATGGGACGCCGGTCTTCAAGTGCTGGTATGTCACTGATATCTGAAGTTGTTTTTTGATTGAATTAATTGATGGAGAGATTCAGCATAGAAACGGGCCCTTCAGCTCACCGAGTCCACGCCGACCATTGATCACCTGTTCACACTAGTTCTATGTTGTCTAATTTTCACATCCATTCTCAACACACCAGAAGTAATTTAGAGGGCCCAGTTAATCTACAAACCCACAGGAAACTGGAGCATCTGGAGAAAATCTACATGCCTTATAGCGAATGCAGCGCCGGAGACTCAGGTTCGATCCTGACTACGGGCGCCGTCTGTACGTTCTCCCCGTGACCTGCATGGGTTTTCTCCGAGATCTTCGGTTTCCTCCCACACTCCAAAGACGTACAGGTATGTAGGTTATTTGGCTGGGCAAATGTAAAAATTGTCCCTAGTGGGTGTAGATAGGATAGTGTTAATGTGCGGGGATTGCTGGACGGCGCAGACTCGGTGGGCCGAAGGGCCTGTTTCCGCGCTGTATCTCTAAATAAAATAATAAAATTTAAAAAAATTAAAAACATACAAACTCCACACAGACAGCCCGGAAATCAGGATCAAACCCAGTTCTCTGACGCTGTGAGGCAGCAACTCTACCGCTGCACCACTCTGCTCCTTCCCCTTCCTCACTCAGTGTGGGAACATAGCAGGTTCTGGTCATTCAAATCCACTTGAATTTATCACTCCTCATCAAATTCCATTGCTGCAGATTTTTCACATCACGGGCGGTCTGGCAAAGTAATTGAATCATTTTTATTTACATGAATTGTAGCTTTTTAATGAGGTTTTTGGCTCATTTCTGTGGTCCATTAAAAGAGCAATACACATAAAACACTTTTTTGCATTGACTACCAGTGGCAAACTCACCAAGTGCAAGTAAAGGACAGGCCAGTTGGGCAGAATAGCCTCTGCAAAATGATCCCATTACATGCACAAACTTGACAAGAATAAATCCAGCTCACTACTCCTGGCAACGAGTTGGCTTAATCCATGTATTTATCTTCCAACCTCTTTGAATATGATTGACCGCAGTGTGTTAATATTTCCTTTGGCTGTTAGCACCAACTAAATTGAGACAATCCAAACAAAATTATTAGAACTGACAACATAGCACACTTAATAAAGTTCACTATTAATCAGCTTCAATCCGAATGATTGGATTCATGGGGAAAAAAAACTAAGTTGAGAATATTTAAAATCATTTGGGCAGGTATATGGATAGGAAACCTTTAAAGAGATACTAGACCAAGTGGACCCATTGGGCCCAAACCTCTCCTGCATTGGTGCAGCACCATCCCCTCCCCCTCTCCCCTCCCCCTTCCCCTCCCCCCCACTCCATCCCCCTCAATCTTCCTTATCCTCCCTCCACCCCCCCCCTCCCTCCTCCCTCCCTAGGAGATAGATTTAAACTTTAAAATGTGAATAACTTTAAAAATATAACACCGGTTTCAATGAAACTTCTTCCATTAGCACCAAAGGGACGATGGTGAGTAAGGTGGGCCTAAAATTGTTGCGTTATCGTGTGTACTGGTTTGGCTGTAGTTCAGTAACAAACAAACAAACAAACGAGAGTTTTAGTATATAGATGGGCCAAAGGTGGCAAAATGTGACTGGCTTAGATGGAGTATCTTGATCATCATTGACAAGTTGGTTCAGAGGGCCTGTTTCCGTGCTGTATGAATCTATGAAAAGCAAACACATAGTTCTTCAGATCGGTAGCATCTTGCCATATGCTTCAGTAATGTGGATCTGAATTTCCTAAAAGCTCTTCGGAGTGCTAATGCTACGCATTGCCATCTAGGATGATGTCAGTTACATAGAACATAAATTGGTCCTTTGGCCCATAACATCCGTGCTGAACATAATGCCAAGATAAACAAATCACATCCCATATCCCTCCATTCTCTGCATATCCATGCACCCATCTAAAAGCCTCTTAAACACCACTATCAGATCTGCCTCCACCACCACCCCTGGGATTGCTCCCAGGTACCACCACTCGTTGTGGGAAAAAAACTTGCCTCATACATCGTCTTTACACTTTGCCCCTCTCACCTTCAAGCTATGCCCTCTAGTCTTTGACAATGAGAGTTTGGTTTAGGTTTATTATTGCTACATGTTCCAAGGAACAGTGAAACGATTTGTTTTGCACGCTATCCAAATAGATAGATATACTATACATAAATATAATGAAGTCAAACTCAAGTACAATAGATAGAGCAAAGGGGAAGATACAGATGTGAGGCAGTTCCGTAGACAAATTCCAATGTCCATAATGGCATAGAGATGAATAGGACAGTATGCTAGCTTATGGAAGGACCATTCAGAAACCTGGCAATTGAGGGGATAAGCTGTTCCTGAGTCTGGTGGTGCACGCTTTCAATCTTCAGTATCTTATGCTGGACGGGAGCAGGGAGAAGGAGGAATAACCAGGGTGGGACATGTCTTGGATTAACTTGGCTGCTCCCCTCAGGCAGTGTGAAGTGTAGATGGAGTCAATGGTGGGAAGTCTGGTCTGTGTGATGGACTGGGCTATATTTGCAACTCTGCAATTCCACCCTGGGGAAAAAACCTTCTGAGCTGGAATCTCCAAACCCTCTCAGAAAAGTGTTACTTCTATTTCATCCACGTGGTCAGGATTTGGAATCCAGATTCAGAGCATCTAAGTTATTACACTAAGCGATGTTGTATCATAGGGAAGAGCAGTGGGCATACCACCAACTAATGGCCATCCCAATTCTAACTAAAGTATACAAGTAAAGTTAACTTAAATCAATTGAATTGATTGATTGATTGAAAGGTACAGCATGGAAACAGGCCCTTTGGCCCATCGAGTCCAAGCTGATCACTGACCCATTCAAACCAGTTCTATGTTGTCCCACTTTCTCGTCCAGTCCCTACACACCAGGGGCAACGTATAGAGGCCAATTATCCTACTAACCCGCACGTCCTTGGGATGTGAGAGGAAACTGGAGCACCTGGAGGAAATCCACACATTCACAGGTGATGATATTTTATTTCTAAGGGTCGTCTTGCAATTCTATTTGGTTGAAGGCAAAAATACTGATAAGTCTGCTGAAACACCAGCAAATCCGGTGCACTGAATTTCATTTGCTATTTTTCAGAGACACCACCTGAATGGGAAAGAATTCAATACTACGGAAGAAGGCGTAAATAATGTAGTGCAAATGCAAAACCACACAAATGCCCTCTACACCATACCATCAGTAAGGGCATTTTCTTTGGCTGCGTGACCACTAACTCGAAAGTTGTGCTCAAGTTCCTCAGAATTTAGTGGCCATCAAGACTGATGTAAAAGCTCCACTTACACCAATCTAGCTTAATTTGTCAAAGTTGTTAGATATTTTAATCACTTTATGTAAATCCTCTCAGTTAAAGGTCACAATGACACAGGAATCCGAATGGCAATGACCATCAATTGAAATGGGTGATGAATGTTCGCACTAATGTATTTTTGAAACGTATTGAAAAAAATTAATTAAAGATTTGAAGTCACAATTGTGTGCAGGAAATGAATCAGGGCTCTGTGGTACAAATGCACTGTTAATTTCATGGTTTTAATTCAGTTAGATTTAAGTTTAAAATTCTTAACAATATGCACTCCTAATTAAATGCCATTTGTTTAAAACAGAGCTTTGACAATTCCTATACATTTATTAATAGCCACCTGTAGAGAGAAAGACTGTAAGCTCAAGTAACCTAAATGTAAAATAGTTTTTTAACAGTGACTTTTGAAAACCCAGAGACCAAATAGGTGCATGTTATGTGCTTATCAAGATCCGGACAGGCGAGGTTTCATATTCTTTCAATTGGCTATTATTAAATTAAACAACATCTAAAAAGAATGTATTGAGTTCACAGTTTTACGTCGTGGTCTACCGACTAGGAAGCAGCTGCAGCTATCTACTTTACCAACAAAAATGTTTATTTTCCGTGTCTTATTGAAACTGATGGTTCTTTATGTGTCTGTTCTTTTGGATCAATAAAATATGCATCTTGTAAAGTGTTAAAACTGCTTTATTCTGGTCGCTTGCCAACATCAGTGGGATTTTATGCAGGCTGGCAACAGAACTGCGACATATACGACGGAGAATCCATAATGTTAATAGGAAGCACGCATTGACATCGTCCCATGGTATTTATTCACAAAATGCTGGAGTAACTCAGCGGGTCAGGCAGCATCTCAGGAGAGAAGGAATGGGTGACGTTTCGGGTCAAGACCCTTCTTCAGAATGATGGTTATCGTCCCATGGTTATCCTCTCAAAGTTGCAGCTGTGTCCACACTTTTCCAATAGTCTTATGAATGAAAATGAGTAGTCACTGAGATGCGCTGACCAGGAAAATGATCAATCCTCTGTTAATAGAGTGGGTTTCAGCTAATGCTGCAGCTGAACTTTCCATTAGAATTACTGGTCGAGGGATGAATGAATCAAGTAGATTACTGTCTATGGGTGTCCTGAGCATTGGCTTTACTCCTTACAAATGGCCTGCTGAAAATTACCAACAAGTCTAACAAATTAATAAATCCCAGTGCCCATGTCACTGGTGGATAACTAATGCCCATGGGACCTGGAGCCAATTACTCCACACCAGGAGAGGAAAAGTTTAGATTAGTTTAGAGACACAGCATGGAAACAGGACTGACGGCCCACCGAATCTGCACTGCTCACCCATACACAAGTTCTATTGTAAACACTAGGGATAATATACAGAAGTCAATTAACCTACAAAACCACCTTGGCGGTCTGTGTTACCACCTGATGGCGGAGGCGGTCCCCAGTGGAGGTCTCTCGACAAGGGAGTCCTCCCCCTTTACATTGGGGACCTGGGGTGGAGAGTGTCTTTGGAATGTGGGAGAATGTGGGAGAAATCCAGACCACCTAGAGAAAACCCACATGGTCACAGGGAGAATGCACAAACTCTGTACAGACAGTACATGCAGTCATGATCTAACCCGGGTCCCTGGTGCTGTAAGGCAGCAACTTCACCGCTGTGCCACTGTGCTGCTCTAAGCACCCACAAAAGATTCCCCACGGCAATTACAGCCTAGGAACTGAAGAGGTAGGACGTTTATCTTTCCTCTTTAATTTCCAACTAATCATAGATCCCCCACCATCAGCCCATCAGGCATCACTTCCCACGGCAGAGTGGGCTGGAGATATCTGTCAATCCAGACTGAGTGCTCGTAGGAATGAAAAGGAAAATTGGGTAACTCCGACTGTTCTTTACCCTGTTAAGGAAATCTGTGTCTGCTCAATGCTTCCTCCGGGTGCCCAGGAAATGTTGACAATGGAAAATGGCTGGCCGTGTTGACATTAATGAGACCAGATCGTTTTGCAGGGCTCTGTGTTGCACAAGGGAGACTGTGTGCACAGTCCAGAAATTGACAGAACAGTGCAGCTTCTGAGGCAATCTACATTTGCTGGATGTAGAGAAGGGAGGTGGTGAGAGAAAGAAAAGAAAGGGAGGCACAGAGGAGCGAGACAGAGACACGCAGAGACAGAGAGAGGGAGAGACAGAGACAAAAGTGGGAGACAGACAAAAGAGAGGGGGAGAGGGAGACTGAGAGAGGGAGCGGGGGAGACAGAGAGGGAGAGACATATACAGGGATAGAGACAGGGAGAGAAAGAGATAGAGAGACAGACAGAGGGAGACAGTGGGAAAGAGAGAGGGGTGAGGGAGGGAGGGAGAGATCCCAGATGGCACACTATGATCACGTATTTTTCCCGCCAGGGCCGTTGCCTAAGTGGGGTTTCGCGGCTCCCGGTGGCGAGCATCAGTCAACCCACCACACGGGAGCCGCCTAGCTTTTACTGCGATGTGTTAAGAGTGAGGAATTTGGTCATCTTTAGTCAGCGCGCTGCTCCTCAGGGGGAGGGGGGTGTTGTGGCTGCGAGGGGAGCTGGTCCTTACCCTGTCATGGCGGGTGTCGAGGAGAGGCGTGTGCTTGGAGTGATTCCGACCGAGCTTACCCCCGCTCCACCGGAATTGCTCATTGGGCCCAGGCTCCGGAATATTTCCCGGGAGCCAGCCCTACACAACATCAGCCGCCTTTCCGAAATGCCCAACGTGCCGTTTCGTGATGCGGAGAGATGTTGACTGTACAGGATGCTCCTGCACACTCTAAACCTCCTCGCATTCGTCTTCCGTTGGAACACGCCTTGGCGGTCTGTGTTACCACCTGATGGCGGAGGTGGTCCCCAGTGGAGGTCTCTCGACAAGGGAGTCCTCCCCCTTTACATTGGGGACCTGGGGTGGAGAGTGTTGCACAGAGCCGTGGTGTGTAATAACTTTTAAGTCGGTTCACCGACCCGCCGACCGCCTGTTACTTCTGCGGCGAAGAAGAGACAATGTTCCACGTGCATACTGAGTGTGTGAGGTCGCTGCCCCTGTACGAATATCTGAAGGGGCTGCTCCTCACGTTTTGGTTGCATTTTAGTCCCACGATCCTGGTGTTTGGGCACAGGGCTGGGAGTGGGGAGGGCCGATCGGGAGGGTGGGCTCTCCCAGTCGGGTTGCTCCTGGGCCTGGCCAAGATGGCCATTCGCCGGTCCATGCAGCGGGTATTCGATGGTCAAACCAGAGTCGGCTGCCTACTCCTCTTCCGGGCCTATGTCCGTGCTCGCGTGTCCCTGGAGGGGGAACACGCGGTGTCCACGGGGACCCTGGAGGCCTTCCGTGAACGCTGGTCGCCGCGGGGGGTCGAGAGCATTGTAAATAAAAATTACACCATTGTGCTGTAATGATTGCTTGGTGTACGGTGACCATTGAGCGTTTATGTACTTTTGGTGCACTGTAATATGCATTTGTTGAATAAAGTCCTTGGAATGGGAAATAAAATAGGGAGAGAGAGAGGGAGAGAGAGAGACAGAGAGGGAGAGAGACAGAGAGGGGAGAGAGACAGGGAGAGGGAGAGACAGAGACAGTTACTTCTCATCGTCATACATTACAGCATGGGAACATCCGTTTGGCCCAAATATACTAGAGTAACAAGATGGACCACCCCGTTGAAATCGCCTATACTGAAGTGTAGTACGCAAAGGAGCGGAACGGCCGCCATTTTAGTAGGCAAACCCAGTCACTTGTTATGCCTCTCACAGTGTAATCAGTGTTTTGGGGGAACAGTATGTGTGATGATACCATTAAAATGCAGAAAAAACCTCACCTGTCAACTCACATTTTTTGTAATTTTAAAATGTTATCCCTCTGCTTAATTTCTCTGATTTTATTATTTCTTAGTTTCTGCCCATTTCCCTCCCATCCTTCCTGCCCAGCCCCCTCTTTTGTGCAGTTTTCCTCTCGTATTGCTCTAACACACACTCTGCACAAATTTTATATATATACATATACATATATATATATATATATATATATGAATGTGTGTTTGTGTGTGTGTGTTTGTGTGTGAGAGGCAAGATAGAGATAAATAGATCTCAAAGTTCCTTCTCATGGATCAGAAGCAACTTTGATTTAAAGCAACGCTCTATTTCTCTCTTCATCTTAATTTTTCACATAATGTGAATAAACCATAAAGGCAAATCAACCTTTATTGTTTATGTTTATGGTTTAATTATATATATATCTCTATATATATATATATATATATATATATACGTGTATATACACACACACACACACAAACATATACACACATATATATATATATATATATACACTGTAAGGAGTTTGTACGTTCTCCCCGTGACCTGCGTGGGTTTTCTCCGAGATCTTCGGTTTCCTCCCACACTCCAAAGGCGTACAGGTATGTAGGTTAATTGGCTGGGTAAATGTAAAAATTGTCCCTAGTGGGTGTAGGATAGTGTTAATGTACGGGGATCGCTGGGCGGCACGGACTTGGTGGGTCGAAAAGGCCTGTTTCCGGCTGTATATATATGATATGATATGATATGATAACACATATATCTCTAGTTTCTTTGTGATTTCCTCCAATTATTGGTTTAGCAACCTTTTTCTTTCAATCTGTCTCTCCCTCTCTCGTGAAAAATGAGTTACATGCATTAACACGATCCTTACCCACTACCCTACAACCTGTAAACATTTCATATTTAAATTCAACCCATAAGTTGTTCAAATGACATAGGCACCTTCTTTTTTTTTGTGCTTTATGGATTTTTCAAATGTGAACATCTCATAATGACACATTTGTGGGTTAGCAGTATATTGCACCAACCCCCTCAATTTTAAATCATTCAACTTCATAAACAAGGATAAAACTTTTTATTTCTGTCATATCGGGTAACCAATGAAAGTGATGTGAATCTCAACATATTTCAGACAATGATCGCCCCAACCCTTCCTTACCCCAAAGGACAAAATGTCCAACTTTTAGACAATAACAATAACATCGCAATTCGCATCATTTTGTGTGGGTAACTAAACAAATTTTCAAACTATAAACGTAAACAAGTATCTTACTTTAAATATATATATTTCAAACAACTTAAGCACTTTAGTTCTGTTGCACTTTTGGAACTTTCTTACACTTCCTTTTAACTGTCATGTCCTGCAGTTTTCTGTTCTTAAATTTGAGTCCATAATGTATGTGAACACTCACAAAGATTGAGACAATTCTAGCCTTGTTTCTCTCGTTGCGCAAGTTCATGTCCTTGTATTCTTGTGCATTCTGTATTGCTTGGTTTATCAGATGGGGGATGTTGTTCCTGGTCATTTTGTCATCGTCAAATTCTGTGCGAAACACTTTCTCACACACTTCACAGAACGCTAGAAAGTATTCAGAAGGCACCATCAAGGAACCAAAGTCAGACGTTGATGTGTCATATGCTTTATGATGGATGAACATGAGGGCAGGATCAACTAAAGGTGCATCAGGTGGTAGTAGAACTTTTCTGCATGTCTGGCATGTTGAGGACAGTCCATGTGAAGGGATGATTGTGCGACAGATATGACCTGCGATGTAAGCCAGTGTATTCACTTCAGGGAGATCAAGTAAAATGCTGTGGAGTGCATTGCCCTGTTTTGCTTTATTGGCATGGGAGATAGATAGAGATGGTCTCTTTACTCTGTTCTTCGTGAGTGTAAAAAATGTTAACTTTACCATTAAAAGGACTTTTTATTAAGTTATGCATACTTTATATTCTTTTAAATTATTGTCACTATATGTCATTAGCATAGCCAGGTATCCTGGATTGGGGAAGGGGGGGGGGGAGCAAACATCCTCATCAAGTGAAAATTTATATTTTCTCACCTTTGTTTGTTCTTGGGGAACGTGAAGAAAGACAGGTCGGGTCGTTTGCTTTGGCGAGTCGAACAATTTACAGCAGAACAGTGAACTGTGCATGTAGATGCAATGACGATTCCACCGATTCTGCCTACTAAAATGGCGCTGAAATTTACCCATGACCTACTGCGTTTTTTAGAGTCGTGTAGTCCATCTTGTTACTCTAGTATCTTTGGTTTGGCCCAACTTGCCCATGTTGAACAAAGTTTACCATCTACGCCAGTCCCACCTACCCACGTTTTGGCTAAATCCCTCTAAACATTTCATATCCATGTATCTGCCAAAAATGTCCTTTAAATGCCGCATTAGTACCTGCCTCAAAAACAACACAGTGCAAAAATAAAAACAAAGCCTGAAGTCCCAGTGCAATCAAGGCAGTTGATAGTTTAGTTAGAATTCGTAATGTTCAACAGCCTGATAGTTGTGGAAAGAAGCTGTTCTCAACAAATTGGAGATCAATACAATCAAATCCCAATGTCCGTGATGGAATTTCATTTGAAACCCATTGAGGGTGGCATGGTGGCGTAGCGGTAGAGCCTCTGCCTTACAGCGCCAGAGACCCGGGATCGATCCTGACTACGGGTGCTTGTGTATACGGAGTTTGTTTATTCTCCTCGTGACCTGCATGGGATTGCCCAGAGATTTTTGGATTCCTCCCACACTCCAAGAACGTACAGATTTGTAGGTTTATTGGCTTGGTATAAATGTAAAATTGCCCCTAGTGTGTGCAGGATAGTGTTAATGTGCGGGGATCGCTGGTCGGTGTGGACTCAGTGGGCTGAAAGGCCTGTTTCCGCGCTGTCACAGTTTAAAGATAAGGGGGATGTCTTTTAGGACCGAGATGAGAACGTTTTTTTTCACACAGAGAGTGGTGAATCTGTGGAATTCTCTGCCACAGAAGGTAGTTGAGACCAGTACATTGGCTATATTTAAGAGGGAGTTAGATGTGGCCCTTGTGGCTAAAAGGATCAGGGGGTATGGATAGAAGGCAGGTACGGGATACTGAGTTGGATGATCAGCCATGATCATATTGAATGGCGGTGCAGGCTCAAAGGGCCGAATGGCCCACTCCTGCACCTATTTTCTATGTTTCTATGTTTCTAAACTATGTTTCTACTGCTTTTGTTACACAGTGGAAACTTTGGCTCTGGCCTTTGGTCAGGTCATGAAAAAGGTTGTCAATTTTGCATCAGCTAATTTTCCAGTGAAGAAGTAGATGGGTGGAAGAAAGGTTTTTTTTTCCAATACTTTCCAAGGCAACCTCCCATTTAGTGGTGGCATCAAAAGGGCAGTGCACAGTCCCATCACTGCTCGTATCTTTTGGTTTCTCTAATGGGGAACTGATTGCTTTAAGTAAAGGACGGTACAGAACTGCATTTCATACTTACTTCCTTTAGTACCAGACTCAGATGTTTTGCAGGTCTCACAGTAGAGTGATTACTTAGCTATTCTAATAGCCATCCCAAAATACTCTTCTTAAAACGCCTTACATATTATTCATTCAAGGGTCTATGCTTTTGCAAGGAATATTTTTTTTAAATATCATCTTTTAACAGCATATTTATGGAACACCTTTTAACATAATAACATGCTGAAGTGCATCGATCATGACGATAGTTGCTATCTGTACAGAGTTTGTACGTTTTCCCTGTGACTGTGTGGGTTTTCCCCGGGTGCTCTGGCTTCCTCCCACACTCCAAAGACCTACAGATTTGTAGGTTAATTGGTTTTGGTAAATATTGTAAATTGTCCCTAGTGTGCAGGATAGTGCTAGTGTACGGGGGTGATCGCTGGTTGGCGTGGACTTGGCGGGCCGAAGGGGCTGTTTCCACACTGTATCCCTAATATCTAAAGTCAAAGAGCTGGACTCTGTTATTGGAAATATCATTGATGCTTAATGTTGAGTTTGAGGTTTTCCACTCAGAAACAACTTAATCAAGACCAGTAACTCACAGCGATGTTATTAACTTGATTTTTACAAGTTTGAAATAAAATCAAAATACAATTTCTGTTTTCAGTGTTCAATCCTTAAACTACAGGTATTTATTTCACAAAATGCTGGAGTAACTCAGCAGGTCAGGCAGCATCTCAAGAGAAATGAACCACAGCTGCATTAAATAAATGTGCCATTTCAAATAACCTGGTGTCAATAAACATGTAGTTTAAGGATTGTATAAGAAAATAACTGCAGATGCTGGTACAAATCGAAAGTATTTATTTCACAAAATGCTGGAGTAACTCAGCAGGTCAGGCAGCATCTCAGGAGAGAAGGAATGGGTGACGTTTAAGGATTGTATAAGAAAAGAACTGCAGATGCTGGTACAAATCGAAAGTATTTATTTCACAAAATGCTGGAGTAACTCAGCAGGTCAGGCAGCATCTTCTTCAGGTCTCGACCTGAAACGTCACCCAATTCCTTCTCTCCCGAGATGCTGCCTGACCTGCTGAGTTACTCCAGCATTTTGTGAAATAAATACTTTCGATTTGTACCAGCATCTGCAGTTATTTTCTTATACAATCCTTAAACGTCACCCATTCCTTCTCTCCTGAGATGCTGCCTGACCTGCTGAGTTACTCCAGCATTTTGTGAAATAAATACTTTCGATTTGTACCAGCATCTGCAGTTATTTTCTTATACAATCCTTAAACTACATGTTTATTGACACCAGGTTATTTCCTGGTAATTTCCTCAAAAGCCTTGAAAGAAGAGAAAACTGCTCAGACAGCTTTAATGCAGCAAAATGAATCAATAGAAGTGTAACTGTCGCAACATTTTTAGCTTTACCCTTTCTTTCCAAGCAAGAAAAGCATTTGGGGGAAATTATACATTTGGGGAAATCAACTACAGTAGAGCGAAAACTCTTTCATAAAGTAACGCTGCAGGAAAGGAAGAGTATGGAAGAATCAAGTTAGCCAAAGTCATCTGTTTCAACAACATCTTCAGGAATATTCAATGCACCCCTTCCATTTTCCACACGCCTCTTTTGGTCTCTTGCATTGAGTTTCCCAATCACAGCAGCAAGTACACAATTCAAGGTTAGTTTTGACCATTACTAATCAACCGAAGAAAAAGTCACCCGAAACTTTCACACAAAGCTGAGACAAATGTCAATGCAATTTACAAGCTTTGTTTGGTGAACTACAGAAATGAAAGGACAACATAATGATTTAGCATCACTCAGTACTTTGAAATGGCACATTTATTTAATGCAGCTGTGGTTCATTTCTCCTCTCTTATTCTGTACCTTAATGCATCTGCAACCTTTTACATGGCAAATTAATGGGCAGGCAAGGACATTTTGGGAAGCCTTAGTGACCACGAAAGGTCTCAAATCACCTTGACTGATGGAAAGATCATAAGATAATCAGAGCTGAGAAAGGCTATTTGGCAAATCCAACCGGAAAGACACCTATTAAAACATCAACTTGCTCTTGAATGATTTCATTGCTTGCATTTCACTAAATCCAGGAATTCATTTCATATGTTAACTGATCTTTGCAAATTTACATTTAACCGATTCCAACCTACTTTGTGCTGTGGTTTCACCATCCATTTAATTGTCTGAATTTATATCTTCCAATCCATTTACAATCTTGTATATAATTTAGAAGACTACTTTTTGGCAGATTCTATTCAAGGTTAGAAACACAGTTTCTCCTGAACTTCCTCCAAATACAAAATTCTAAAGCTAGGGATCAACTTTTGATTATTTGCACTTACACCAGGGACCAAAACTGCATTTAGGGTTTAGCCTCAAAAGCTTTTTTTTAAAGAAAAAAGCCCTTCTAGTTTCTCTATTTGTATCCCTTCATTATCACCTCTTCCACAGCCAACAATGGACCATTGTGGGCTCCACCTTTCTTGAGCCATCGGTGCCGGCTGTGATTTGTTCTGTACCTTTTCATACCTCGTGTTTCCCTCTCCCATGACTCTCGGTTTGGGGAGGGGTCTCGACCCGAAACATCACCTGTTCCTTTCTCCAGACACGCTGCCTAACCAGCTGGGTTGCTCCAGCATTTTTAGTCTATCTTTGGTGTAAACCAACAACCTACACATTTTAAACGGTGATCTTGATTCCTACTGCTTGTAATCGGTGATTTTGCTGACAAAGTTAACTGTTATTTTCATTATTGCACTTCTGAATTAGCCAGATAATATGAAACTCAAGCCTCCTGGGTTTCTTTCACTGCTACTCTCCACCACATCAACATTTCACCGTATTACATCCATGTAGATATTTTGTCCAGCTTATTCTACAATTTCTAGTTAAATTCTACAATTTTACTGTCTCATCTAAATTATCTTTAATAAAGAAAATAGACCAGATCTGTTTATTAATTTAGTTTCGTTTATTTAGTTTAGTTTATCCTACACACTATGGTCAATTTACAATTTTTACTGAACCCAATTAACCTACAAACCTGTTTATTCACAAAATGCTGGAGTAACTCAGCAGGTCAGGCAGCATCTCGGGAGAGAAGGAATTGGGTGACTTTTCGGGTCGAGACCCTTCTACAAACCTGCATGTCTTTGGAGTGTGGAGGAAATTGGAGCACCCAGGGAAAACCCTCAAGGTCACGGGGAGAACGTGCAAACTCTGTACAGGCAGCACCCGTAGTCAGGCTCGAACCCGAGTCTCTGGCGCAGTAAATACCTCTAAGGCAGCAACTCTACCGCTGCGCCACCATGTTGGCCGATTTGTTGAGGTCAAATTACTACTGCTATTCTCAATACTGAGTCCTACACTTATTTGCAGTTCTACTCCTCTAATCGGCGTTCCACAGTCGCTATAATAAACGCATGGTTTAATCCAATTTTAAATTGACACTGAATTTACCTAATAACCTAACATGCCTAACTTTGTCAAAAAGGCTTCTGGGATTCTTAAGTATAGATTGTAGTGCCTACTAGACCAAATAGGGTATGACCTATTCAAAGAAGTGAAGGTTAGTGAACCAGTATCTTTCTCTTTTGAACTCATGTTGACCGGTGTATATTAACAAATTTACAACCAATGTTTTGGGAAGTTAATGGACCTGTATTGACCAAGTAGGGCTTTTCACTTTAAACTGATGTTAATTTACTGCTATATCCCTGCTTCCCAGCAAGTACACATAGATTAGAAACACCACCTAATTTTCCTTTCTCCCATTCCCTTGTGGAAAAGCTAACATTGAAACCTTATGATTTACTATTTTTGAATCACGCCTGCCAATGAACAAACTTTCATTGTATCCATTAGTTTTGCTAAAAGATGAAGCATTACCCAGATTTTTCCTTTCTGACACTCAATGGACTCCATATTTATTTACAGCTTTGTTTTTGTCACCTCTTTCAACTTCATTAAAATGTTTTGGTTCTCATTACCTCCTTGCTGTTGCAATACTGCAAGTCTTACTACTGTCACACTTTGCATCAACAATGAAGATAGAATGCAGAACAGTGCAGCACAGGAGTAGGCCCATTGGCCCACAATGTCAAATTAATTCTTCTCTATGCACGCAATCCATATCCATCCATATCCATATGCTTATCTAAAAGTCTCCAAATGCCACTATATCTGCTTTCACTACAAGTCCTGTCAGTCTCAGGACAGCCTCACTACCCTCCCTGTCCTTCTCCACGGTGAATGCTGATGCCAAGTACTCATAAAGTACCTCGCCTACATCCTCTGACTCCAAACATAAATCCCCTCCTTTATTTCTGAACGGTCCTATCCTCTCCCTTAGTTAATCTCCCATTTTTAATGCATGTATAAAATGCCTGAGGATTCTCTTTAATCCTACTTGTGAAGGACTTTTCAAATCTTCTGATTGAGTTCTTTCATGCTTTTATTTTCCTCAATGGCCCTCTGGTTTAATATTTCTAAAACAAAGGATTACTTTCACTTTTTGACCAAATTTACAACCACTCCTGTCATCCAAGGTTCCCTTATCTTGCCATCCCTGCCTCTTCTCCTTATGGGATCTTGCCAGTCCTGACCAGTTGGATTTTCAAATGACTTCCATGTGTCAGATGTGGACTTACCTAATAACATCTGCTGTATTTATTCACAAAATGCTGGAGTAAATGCAGGTCAGGTAGCAACTCAGGAGCGAAGGAATGGGTGACGTTTCGGGTCGAGACCCTTCTTCAGTCTGAAGAAGGGTCTTGACCCGAAACGTCACCCATTCCTTCTCTCCTGAGATGCTGCCTGACCTGCTGTGTTACTCCAGCATTTTGTGAATAAATACCTTCGATTTGTACCAGCATCTGCAGTTATTTTCTTATACTAATAACATCTGCTCCTAATTTACATTCCCGAGGTCCTGCTTAATATTGTTGTAATTTGCCCTCCTCAAGTGTAGTGCTTTCCCTCAAGGTCCAGGCCTATCCTTATTCATAACTCTCTTAAATCTTGGGTTGTAAATAGTTTCCAAAATGCTCTCCCACAGAAAACCCAGTCATCTGGCCAGCCACAATTCCCCATACAAGGCCCACCCAGTAGGGTCACTCTACCAGTTCATAAGGTCATAAGTGATAGGAGCAGAATTAGGGTCATTCAGCCCATCAAGTCTACTCTGTCATTCAATCATGGCTGATCTATCTCTCCCTCCCAACCCCATTCTCCTGCCTTCTCCTCATAACCTCTGACACCCATACTAATCAAGATTATATATCTATCTCTGCCTTAAATATATCCACTGACTTGGCCTCCACAACCTTCTGTGGCAAAGAATTCCAGTCTCACCACCCTCTGACTAAAGTAACTCTTTCCTAATAGAACGTCCTTTAATTCTGAGGCTATGACCTCTAGTCCTAGACTCTCCCACCTGTGGAAACGTCCTCTGCACATCCACTCTATCCAAACCTTTCATTGTTCTGTACGTTTCAATGAGGTCCCCCACTCATTCTTCTAAACTCCAGTGCCATCAAATGTCCATCATAGGTTAACCTACTTATTGCTGGGATCATGCTTGTAAACCTCCTCTGGACCCTCTCCAGAGCCAGCACATCCACCCTCCGATATGGTGCCCACAATATTCCAAATGCGGCCTGACCAGCGCCTTATAGAGCCTCAGCATTACAACCCTGATTTTGTATACAAGCCCTCTTGAGAGAAATACTAGCATCGTGTTAACTTTCTTTACTACCAACTCGACTTGCAGATTAACTTTTTGGGAATCCTGCACCAGCACACCCAAGTCCCTTTGCACCTCTAATTTCTGGATGTTTTCCCCATTTAGAAAATAATCCACGCCTCTATTCCAACTACCAAAATGCATGACTCCACACTTTGCTTCACTATATTTCATCTGCCACTTCTCTGCCCACTCTCCTAACCTGTCCAAATCCTTCTGCAGAGTTTCGCCAAACTACCCGCCCCTCCACCTGTTTTCGTATCTTCTGCAAACTGTGCCACAAAGCCTTCAACCCCCTCATCCAAATCATTCATTTACAACGCGAAGAGCAGAGGCCCCAGCACCGAGCCCTGCGGAACTCCTCTAGTCACTGGCAGCCAACCATAAAAAAAACTTCTTTATTGCCACTTTGCCTTCTGCCATCCAGCCAACCTGCTTATGCATGCTAGTATCTGCCCGTTGATACCGTGGGCATCTTCCTTAGCAGCCTCCCGTGTGGCACCTTATCAAAGGCTTTCTGAAAATCTAGGTAAACAACATCTACTGACTCTCCTGCTATTTACTTCTTCAAAGCATTCCAGTAAATTCGTCAAGCAAGACCTCCCATTCACAAAGTCATGCCGACTTTGGGCTATTTTATTGTGAACTTCTAAATACTCCGTAACCTCAACCTTCATAATGGACTCTACAGATGTAACTATTCACTATCTAGGAATCTTCTTGAGTTTATCCAACAAACACTGCTGTGTCTAACCTTTCCTTGGTCATTGGTGCTGACTGATTTGTTCTGTACCTTTTGGGCGGCAGTTGCTGGTTTACAGCACCAGAGACATGGGTTTGATCCTGACCACGGGTGCTGTCTGTACGGAGTTTGTACGTTCTCCCCGTGACCGCATGGGCTTTCCCCGGGATTTTCCCTGCGAAGAAACTGTCCAAAGACGACTTTGTCCTACGTTGTGGTTCAGCGGAGCCAGATGTGGTGCCACTACACTGGCAGCTGCTGTTATTAGCCCATGAAAGGCCATGCAGTCAATGGTATCCAAAGTGGAATACTTGTTTGAGAGGGAGATAACCTCAGGAGACTGCACTACCTGCCTGGCTCAACTGGCAGTCACCCATCCAACTAGCAGAACCTTTGGTGTGACCATCTCCCTGAAACTAGTTTAGAACCATCTCTGCCTCCTGCATGTTCCTCGCCCTCGGTGTGTCTAACTACTGCTCTAACCGATCCATGTAGTCTGAGAGGAGCCAGACATGCACACTTCCCGCTTCATTTTAGATATTTACTAGACCAAGTGGACCCGTTGGGCCCAAACCTTTCTTGCATTGGTGCAGCACCCTCTCCTCGCCCACCCCTCTCCCCTTCCTCCCCCTCCCATCCCCCTCAACCCCCCTTATCCTCTCTCCTCCCCCCTCCCTCCACCCCCTCCCTCCCTAGATTTAAACTTTAAAATGTGAATAACTTTAAAAATATAACACCGATTTTAATGAAACCTCTTCCATTAGGACCAAAGGGACGACGGTGAGTAAGGTGGGCCTAAAATTGTCACGCTATTGTGTACCGTTTTGACTATAGTTCAGGAACAAACAAACAAACGAGAGTTTAGGTATATAGATAGAATTCATCTGATCATAGACAATAGACAATAGCTGCAGGAGTAGGCCATTCGGCCCTTCGAGCCAGCACCGCCATTCAATGTGACCATTCTCAATCAGTACCCCGTTCCTGCCTTCTCCCCATACCCCTGGCTCTGCTATCCTCAAGAGCTCTATCTAGCTCTCTCTCTTGAATGCATTCAGAGAATTGGCCTCCACTGCCTTCACAACTCTCTGACTGAAAAGGTTTTTCCTCATCTCCGTTCTAAATGGCCTACCCCTTATTCTTAAACTGTGGCCCCTGGTTCTGGACTCGCCCAACATTGGAACATGTTTCCTGCCTCTAATGCAGACATGTCCAAAGTCCGGCCCGGGGGCCAATCGCGGCCCGAGGTCAGATTTTATACAGCCCGCAGCTTCCGTCTTAAAATTTATTATTTATGGCCCGCCAGCACTGTCTAACAGAATGAATAAATCATACAGGTTCAAAATAAAATTCCTCTTTTCACATCATGGTGGCAGCACCACTCTGTAACTCTGTCTGGGAGATTTCTGCCATGGCTACTGTAACTAAAAAGTGGAAAGTTTGTACTGAGGGCCGCCGCTTCCAGGAAAGATGGAAATTGCAGTATTTTTTCAATGAAAACCAAAACAATTGTGTTTGCCTAATTTGTCAAGAGACTGTTGCCGTATTTAAGGAATTCAATGTAAAGAGGCACTACGAAACAAAACATGCGAATGCATACGACAGGCTAACAGGAAGCGATCGTGCTGAAAAAGTAAATCAACTCCATGCTGCCTTGGCCTCACAACAGCGGTTCTTCTCGAGGGCCCTCGAGTCAAATGAAAACATCACCAAAGCAAGCTACGAAGTGGCCACGTTAATCGCTAAACCGTTTACGGAGGGTGAGTTTATTAAAGACTGTGTCATGCAAATGGTGGAGAACATTTGTCCCGAGAAGAAGCAAGAATTTGCTAATGTTTGCTTGGCTCGTAACACTGTGGCACGGAGAATTGAAGACATATCATCAGATATTAAGAGACAACTGGGTGACGGGGATGAATTTAGATTTTTTTTCATTAGCCTGTGATGAAAGCAGATTTTTTTTGAGAGGAGTTGACGATTATATCAACGTAGCAGAAGAGCTGCTTGACATTCAAAGCCTTAAAGGCCAAATGGGAGGAACGGATTTATTTGCTTCTGTTTGTTCAGCTGTTGATGACATCAAACTACCATGGAGTAAAGTTAGTGGGATTATTACCGATGGCGCGCCTGCTATGGCTGGTGAACGAAGTGGATTATCCACACTGATCTGTAACAAAGTTAGTGAAGAAGGAGGCAATGCTATTAAACTCCACTGTATAATTCACCAGCATGTTCTCTGCGCGAAACATTTGAAACTTTATCATGTTATGAAACCAGTGGTAAAGACAATTAACTTAATTCGCTCTAAAGCCCTAAACCATCGGCAGTTTCAGCAGTTCCTGCTCGACATCCAGGCTGAATACGGAGATGTATTATATCACAACGATGTGAGGTGGCTGAGCCGAGGGTCCGCACTGCAGCGATTTTTCTCTCTTCGAGGGGAAATTGGACAACTTTTGACTCAAAAGGACAATCAGCTTGTTCTTGATGTTATTTGATTCTTTAGATATGAAAGGCAGAATTGTTTTTAGGTTTTTCGCACCTGAATGGCTTACATTTGGGCACATGTTCATTTAAAAAATGACTATTGTTGTGTCATTGCAAATAAAATAGTTATATAACTGGATTTGTATGTAACTTTTATGGTTCAAAAAGTCTCGAGAGGGGCCATTGGCCCTTGGGTATTTTCACATTATCAAATCTGGCCCTCTTTGAAAAATGTTTGGACACCACTGCTCTAACGTGTCCAACCCCTTAATAATCTTATACGTTTCGATAAGATCCCCTCTCATCCTTCTAAATTCCAGTGTATAAAAGTCTAGTTGCTACAGTCTTTCAAAATATGACAGTCCTGCCATTCCGGGAATTAACCTAGTAAACCTACACTGCACGCCCTCAATAGCAAGAATATCCTTCCTCAAATTTGGAGACCAAAACTGCACACAGTACTCCAGGTGCGGTCTCACTAGGGCCCTGTACAACTGCAGGACCTCTTTGCTCCTCCATCCTTCTTAACGTTTCTTTCTATCCAAACAAACCTCATTTCTATTCTTACTCAGGGGTGCAGTGCTGCCAGAGCTCCACTCCCTGGCACCTCTGTACAAAAAAAGCCAAAATAAACAGCGGGGAATTTTAACAGCGGCTACTCCGGCACCAGTGACAGGTCCGGCACCTAAAAAATCAGCACTGCAACACTGCTCTAACTGCTGGGATGATAAAGGTTTTTAGAGTCAGAGTGAGATAGTGTGGAAACAGGTCCTTTGGCCCAACATGCCGACACCGGCCAACATATCCCAGCTACACTAGTCCCACTTGCCTGCGCTTGGTCCATATCCCTCCAAACCTGTCCTATCCACGTACCTGTCTGTTTCTTAAACATTGGGATAGTCAGAGCCTCAACTACCTCCTCTGGCAGCTTGTTCCATACACCCACCATCCTTTGCGTGAAAAAGTCACCCCTCAGATTACTATTATATCTATTAAGGTGGTACAGGTTGTGAGAGTGGGCAAAGAAGTGGCAGATGGAACACTGCGCAGCAAAAAGTGTCCGGTCATGCACTTTAGTAGTAGAAATAAAGACTATTTTCTAAATTGGGATAGGAATCTGAAATCAGAGGTGCAAAGGACATTGGAACTACTGGTACAGGATTACCAAAAGATTAATTTGCAGATTGAATTGGAATGCAAATGTAATATTAGCATTCATTTTGAGAGGACTAGAATATAAAAGCAGGATGCAATGCTGAGACTTTCCAAGATGCTGGCCAGACGGCATTTGAAATATTGTGAGCAGCTTTGGACCTGATATCTGAGGAGGGATGTACTGGTGTTGGAGAGGGTCCAGAAGGGGTTTATGAGAATGATCCCAGGCATGATTGGGTTAATGTATGATGAGTATTTGACAGGTCTAGGCCTGTACTCGCTGGCCGACGGGGGACCTCACTGAAACTTACCGAATAGTGAAAGGCCTGGGTAAAGTGGATGTGGAGAGGCAGTTTCCACTAGTGGTAGAGTCTGGGACTAGAGGGCACCGCCTCAGAATGAAAGAATGTGCCTTTAGAAAGGGGATGAGGAGGAATTTCTTTGCCAGAGGGTGGTGAATCTGTGGAATTCATTGCTGGGATGAATGAATTCCAGCAATGGGATTCCTCCCAACATTGAGGTCTGTGGAGGCCAAGTCTTTCGGCATTTTTAAAGCAGAAATTGACAGGTTCTTGATTAGTAAGGGTGTCAAAGGTTACGGGGAGAAGGCAAGAGCATGCGGTTGAGAGGGAAAGATGGATCAGCCATGATTGAATAGTGGAGTAGACTTGATGGGCTGAATGGCCTAATTCTGCTCCTATGACATGAACTTTTCTCCTTTGGGTTTCAACTAATGCTTTTGCTACGTTCAATCTGCTCTTTCATCAAACATTGTTCCATGACTTTCTTTGTGCTTCTTTCTTATTCTATTTCCTTTCCTAAGTATCAAGTCACATGACTTCATTCATTGTCAAAACCTTGGAAAAATTCACACTGACAGACTAACGTTTTTCTCTCCTTTAGCCCAGGTTAGTATTCCTTTTTTTGCCCCTCATCAGTTCATTTCATTTATGAGATTTCCAAGCCGTTTTATTTCTAACATTACAGTCTGGTAAATATTTGAATCAATCTACTGAAAACTAACAAAAATCAACAATCTCTTCCAAACTATTAATTTGTTGGAATTTACAAGGTTCTTTTTAATATAACATCAAAAAAAATCATTAACAAATGTTGAAAACACACTGTACAACATGCTTTATTTATAAGCAGGTACAGAAGGCATTACATCACATTTGGTACAACAAGTAATTAAGCAATGTTCCTCAATTCTAACTTTGGCACAGCAACGTCTGTGACTAATTGCGTACCCCGGTTCCATTCTAAAGGGCAAAACAGGTACCCTTCTATTCAGACCAAACAAGGCTCCATTTACAAAGATGCCAAGCTTTTGTTTAGTGCTAAGTTTAGCTGCCAGTGATATAACTTTAAAAGTGTGTTAAGACACCACGTGATAACTGTGCGTACTACAATACCAAATACAGCCTCACTCAAAACTTTGTATCTGTAAAAGAGTAAAATGGGCCAGTTTTATAGAAATCTCATGAACAATTCAATACCTTCACCAGCAAAACCAGTTTTGTCTGTAACGATATTTTCCCAATACAAAGCTTCACATACATCACATGCATTCCCTCATTTGGATTGAGATTTGTTTTTAACTAGTTAAAACATTTTAAATTTGCCTACAGTACATACCCTATAAGGGAATTGTGGGGAAGGACGGAGTGCTTATTAAATCTATGCTGTTGTCTTTACTGTGTCAGGATAAAGCTATATATTGATACATTGCAGAATTTTGTAAACAATAGTCAAGGTACCAATTTTTCATCACGAATTATGTTTAGACGACTATTCTGATAACATAATTTCCTTACGGGCTTTGTATGTGAATTATCTTGGGTGCTTTAGAGATTTTTTAAACCAAAATTAAGCTTTATTAAATTGTGCTTTTCAATATAATAGTGCTAACGAGGTACATTTGGGGGGGAGGTTAGGAGGTCAATTTAATCTCATGACTACAAGATACTACTTTACCAAATATCTCATGAAAAATACACAACTTGAATGGCATTTACAAGATATCAGATGATGACATCTAGCTGATGTAACAAGCAGTAGATAAGTCATCAGGCTGGTGAAAGAGATGAACATTGCACTCTACCCCCCCCTGCTGTTTTGCAATCACTCAAAAAATGTACCATTCATGAAATTCATTAAAAAGCAAGTTCAAGCGTTTAAAACGGAGGGCGAATTAATAACATTACTACTTAAAATATTTAAAAAACTCGAAATGACATATCAAACAACCCAAACGGGGGATTGCAACATTCTTATTTATTCATCTTTGACGTATAAAATTCTTCTATGCCTTCAGGATTAAGGCTGAACATTTCAGAGAAAACTTTAAAAGCATCAACCTTTAAACAAACAAAAAACAAGTTTGTGATTGTTTGAATATATTTCAGATTGTACAACTATAAATTTCAAGCCCATTTGTCTCTCCCAACAACATGTGTCAAGCTGCATTGTTGGAAATGTTACCACAAACAACAAATGGGAGAAAAGCACAATTCTATGCTTGCTGGGGTAGTACGCGTTACTATGCCCGCTGCAGGACAAACACGGGTAAGGAATACCATGTAAGGCTAAACATTTGCTATGGATCTTCTGCTTTGCATTCACTAGCTGTTACAAGGAGATGTCTTGGCTGAGATAGAAACAATGACCAGCTAAGTTCCTTTTGGTGGCATCCACTTCAAACAGCTGGAGTCTATGGTTTTGTTTCCATTTGTTCGCTTTGCTTCTTTGTCCAGCCACTCATCTATTAGATCCTAAAGAGACACAGAAAAAGCAGATGACTGGAAGCTTATGCATCAATTATTATATAAGACTGTTGCAGGGCTATCAAATCATAACAAGCAATTTGCCAAATTAAGATAACACAAAAAATTAATTATTATTTACTATTATCATGCTGACGCATTACTGTAAAGTTATTGGCATCCAAAATTCAGAAAATTATTTTATGCAGTTTCGACTTTAGAGACACAAGGTGGAAACAGGCCCTTCGGCCCACTGAGTACACACATCACCAATCACCCCATACACTAGGAATATCCTACATACTAGGGCCAATTTCCAATCTAAAGAAGCCAATTAACCTACAAACCTGCATGTCTTTGGAGTGTGGGAGGAAACCGGAGCACCCGGAGAAAGTCACAGGGAGAACATACAAGCTCAGTACAGACAGCAGCTCTAGTCAGGATCAAACCCGGGTCCCTGGCGCTGTAAGGCAGCAACTCTACTGCTGCGCCACTGTGCCAAAACATGTTTTAGACATAGAGTCATAGAGTGATACAGTGGAGAAACAGGCCCTTCTGCCCAACTTGTCCACACCAGCCAACAATGTCCCAGCTACCCTAGTCCCACTTACCTGCACGGTCCATATCCCTCCAAACCGGTCCTGTCCAAATACCTGTCTAACTGTTTCTTAAACGATGGGATAGTCTCAGCCCCAACTATCTCCTCTGGCAGCTTGTTCCATACACCCAAATCATGGGTGAAAAAGTTATCCCTCGGATTCCTATTAAATCTTTTCCCCTTCACCTTGAACCTGTGTTCTCTGGTCCTCGATTCCCCTACTCTGGGCAAAAGACTGTGCATCTACCCGATCTATTCCTCTCATGATTTTGTGTAGCTCTGTAAGATCTCCCCTCATCCTCCTGCGCTCCATGGAATACAGACCCAGCCTACTCAACCTCTCCCTATAGCTCACACCCTCTAGTCCTTGCAACATCCTCGTAAATCTTTTCTGAACCCTTTCAAGCTTGACAATATCTTTCCTATAACATGGTGCCCAGAACTAAACACAATGTTCTAAATGTGGTCTCACCAACGACTTATACAACTGCAACATGACCTCCCAACTTCTATACTCAATACCCTGACTGATGAAGGCCAAAGTGCCAAAAGCTGTTTTGCCCACCTTATCTACCTGCAACCCGACCTTCAAGGAACCATGCACCTGTACTCCTAGATCCCTCTGCTCTACCACACTACCCAGAGGCCTACCATTTACTGTGTAGGTCGTGTCTTTGTTCAACGTCCCAAAATGCAACACCTCACACTACTCTGTATTAAATTCCATCAACCATTCCTCTGCCCACCTGGCCAATCGATCCAGATCCTGCTGCAATCGTTCACAACCATCTTCACTATCTGCAAAACCACTAATTTTTGTATCATCAGCAAACTTGCCAATCTTGCCCTGTATGTTCTCATCCAAATCATTGATGTAGATGCCAAACAGTAGCGTGCCGAGCACCGAACCCTGAGGCACACCACTAGTCACAGGCCTCCAGTCCGAGAAGCAACCTTCCACCATCACCTTCTGCTTCCTTCCATGGAGCCAATTTGCTATCCATTCAGCTATCTCTCCTTGGATCCCATGTGATCTAACCTTCCAGAGCAGCCTACCATGCGGAACCTTGTTGAATGCCTTACTAAGGTCCATGTACACAACATCTACAGCTCTGACCTCTTCAACCTTTTGGCCACGTCTTCAAAAAAACCCAATCAGATTTGTGAGCCGGCCTCCCACATACAAAACCATGCTGACTATCCCTAATCAGCCTTTGCGCATCCAAATGCCTGTGTATCCTATCCCTCAGACTATGCTCCTATAAGTTACCAACTACAAATGTTAAGCTCACCGCCCTATAGTTCCCAGCATTTTCCCTGCAGCCCTTCTTGAAAAGAGGCACAACATTTGCCACCCTCCAGTCTTCCGGCACCTCTCCTGTATTTAAGGACGACTCGTAAATTTCAACCAGAGCTCCCGCAATTTCCTCTCTAATTTCCCGCAATGTCCTCGGATATATCTGATCAGGCCCTGGAGATTTGTCTACCTTCATACACAATAGTACCTTCAGTACTTCTTTGACAGTAATCCTGACTGCTCTCAAGCCACTTCCAGTGACTGCTCCAATTTCCTCCGTCCTACTGTCTTTCTCCTCAGTAAATACAAATACTAATTTTGGCCTGTGCCCATCTCCTGTGGCTCCACACAGAGGTGACCGCTTTGATTCCTGAGAGGTCCCACTCTCTCTGTAGTTACCCTTTTCCCCCTTACGTATTCATAAAATCTTTTGGGATTGTCCTTAATGCTACCCGCCAGAGCTATCTCTTGGCCCCTTTTTGCCCTTCTGATTTCCTTTTTTAGTTTACTCCTTAGTTCCTGAAACTTCTCCAGGGATGCACTTGATTCCAGCTGCCTATACCTGTCCCATGCATCCTTCTTGTTTTTGACTAATGTATCAATTTCCCTCGTCAGCCAAGCTTCCTTACGTTTGCCTGCTTTGCCCTTCACTCTAACAGGGACCTACACATCCTGAGCTTTCTTCAGCACACTTTTGAAAACATCCCACTTGGCCGATGATCCTTTCCTCCCAAATAACCTGCTCCTAGCAAGACTCGAGAATCCAAACAGGCAGAAGTGACTAGGTATTGCCCTTTTCCAATTTAGAATTGTGCTACCTGGGACAAAATTCAGGGCTTTGTTGCTTCTGAAGAAGGGAAAGCCAGCAGAGGGTAAGGCAAGCAATAGGGAGAAGGGACAGATGGAGACCAAGGAACTGGAGATCGAGGATTTGAGTAGTTCAGGAGTGGAGGAAGAGTAAAAGTGATAAGAAATCTACCTCATCAGGGTTTCAATCCAGCACTGCAGCATAAATACCACTGCCATTCACTTCCCCATATGTTAAATCAAAGTTCTCTCAATCAGCTTCAATAGGAATAATGCAGGAATAACATTATCATAAGAGTGATGTCAAGATTGTAGAATGGTCTCTCGCGTTTTGAACTGTCTGGTTACATTTACAGCTTGATGTGAAATGTTTGTTATATTTCATTTCAAGAAACAAATTGCCCAACATGGGAAATAATGTGTGACCCAATTATTTGATGGGTATTTTAAAGGGAAATATCAGATATAATCAAAAATTGAGAGCTCGAAATTCAATGGCATAATGCATTTTTTTTAAATATTACATGACTAAAAATTGATTCTGCAGAATTATATGTAAAATCGCTCTTCCCTGTGGCTTCACATCACTCTGGAAATTCAACAAGGCATTACTGGAACAATTCACGTGATTTTATCATTTCCTGCACGGCTCACTATGCACCACTGTGCCTAAAGTTTGTTTGAGGAACCACCATTATTAGGGATTCCTGATTCAATTAGATTTCAATGCTGTTTGCTAATTGGGAATGCTGGAAAGCAATTCCTCCCACATCGGCATCCCCAATTTTGGCACTGAATGCCCTAATGTCCCGATGTCACTGCAACCACTCAATGTCCTGGCACCTTTCTCAAGCCTCAGACATTGCTGAAAGTTGTAGTGGTGGGCACATGACCAAAGCTGACATGGGCATGCCACAGCAAGCCTTAACTATTTACCTATTTGTAGACAATTGTTTTTCATCGAACTTTGGGCTGGTTTCTGGATCAGATTTAGTGTTCAACCACCTTTCTATAACCTGGTCAGTTAAGTCAATGCATTTCTGAGAAGCAATGCATTGCCTGAAGTAATCTCTTTCAGACAAGATTTCAAGCCTTGCATTCCATTTAACAGATAAAGCAAATCTTAAAACCCAACACTAATTGAAGGAATGTAAAGGAATTTTGGCCAATAAGTATAATTCAAAAACTATAGAAAACCTTTATCTTATTGTTCTTTACAGGGAATTGACTACTATATTTGCTTACAAATGAACCGTGTTGAGAGTTCAAATATAACTTATTGGCTCTGAAGGACTTCAGGACAACTGTGAAAGGCACAAATTTAATACGTTCAATCCTTTTCAATGAGTACTTTCACATTAACTGTTAATCAGAAATATTTCAGCAATTTGTCATCAGATTCTACACACGGGAGAAGGGGACATGAGCTGATGTACATCACCAAATGTTAAACCTAACGTGCAAGTGGAATCAACAAATATGGGGAGAAGGCAGGCACAGGTTACTGATTGTAGATGATCAGCCATGATCACAATGAATGGCGGTGCTGGCTCGAAGGGCCAAATGGCCACCTCCTGCACCTATGTTTCTATGTTTTGTTATGTTCAATAATTAATTTACTTGGTGCTATGTTTTTCAAAAATATTGGTGAAGAATGCCATATTTCAGCATTGCACTTGATATGAAAAGACTGAGGAAATCCTAATCAATTTGTTCTATTAATAGGATTTTTAAATTACCTGTCGCTTTAAAACCAGGTGTTTTCCTTTCCAGTATTTCAGCATCTGTAATGCCTGAAGGGTGCTGACAATGTCCACAGGATTAACAGCAGTTTCTTGACTTATTTCTGGAGAGAAAGATTGTTGGGTAATTTGAGGAAACCATCAATGCATTATAAAAGTGGTGACAAATGCCCATGTATAGAGCATTTACATCACAAAGAGAAAGTACAGATTGCCTACAAATTCAATGTAGCCTCCTGAAAGAAAACGTGACTCTAATAACATCTGCCAGCAGCCCTTCCAGATGTTTTATTGTGCTTGGCAATGAAAACACATTTGGCCTTGACTAAATTTTTAATTACCAGTGGTTTAATTTTCCATGGGAAATGTGCCTTGAATGCATGATCATTTACATGAGATTAAATCTTTAAAAAGTATTAGTAAGTTTGTGTTCATTTTGCCAAGAATGGAGTACTATGTTACGTAAAGTTCTATTCATTAAGACAAAAGCAATATATTTATCCGAGCTATATTTAGAGATACAGTGCAGAAACAGGACCTTTGAACCACCGAGTCCATACCAACAAGCGATCACCGTACGCTAGCAGTATCCTACTAGGGATAATTTATAATTATACCAAGCCAATTAACCTACCAAAGCTGTACGCCTGGAGTGTGGGAGGAAACTGGAGATCCCAGAAAAAACCCTTGCAGGTCACGGGGAGAAACTAAAAACTAAAAAGACAGCACCCATAAACAGGATCGAATCTGGGTCTCTGGCACTGTAAGACAGCAACACTACCGCTGTGCCATCGTGCCGCCCCAATGTTGGAATCTGAACAAAAACAGAAAATGCTAGAAATGCGCAGATCAAGCAACATCTATGGAGTAAAAGAGTAAACACTTCAGATCCAGAAATAATTTCTTTCTTAACAGATTATGCCCATCTTGTTTTGAATTTTGAATATTTTCTGTTTTATTTTAAGGTTTCCATCTGAATATAAATAAGTGCCCTCAATTATACAGACTATTTTGCAGATCTATTAACAAATTTGGACCAACACAAACAAACAATTGTAAAAATTGTTTGATACCCATAAAATCAGACATCAATCTTAACATTCAAATAATCTTGAGAAAACTATAGGAGCAGAATTAGGCCATTCAGCCCAACAAGTCTACTCCGCCATTCAAACATGGCTAATCTATCTCTCCCTCTTAACCCTATTCTCCTGCCTTCTCCCCATAACCCTCAAGGTCCAGGCCTATCCTTATTCATAACTCTCTTAAATCTTGGGTTGTAAAGTTTCCAAAATGCTCTCCCACAGAAAACCCAGTCATCTGGCCAGCCACAATTCCCCATACAGGGCCCACCCAGTAGGGTCACTCCTCCAGTTCATAAGGTCATAAGTGATAGGAGCAGAATTAGGGCCATTCAGCCCATCAAGTCTACTCCGCCATTCAAACATGGCTAATCTATCTCTCCCTCTTAACCCTATTCTCCTGCCTTCTCCCCATAACCCGACACCCGTACTAATCAAGAATCTATATATCTCTGCCATAAAAATATCCATTGACGGCCTCCACAGTCTTCTGTAGCAAAGAATTCCACAGATTCACCACCCTCTGACTAAAGAAATTCCCTCCTCATCTCCTTCCTAAAGGAACGTCCTTTAATTTTGAGGCTATGACCTTTAGCCCTAGACTCTCCCACTAGTGAAAACATCCTCTCCACATCCACTCCTTCCAAGCCTTTCACTATTCGGTAAGTTTCAATGAGGTTCCCCCCCCCACCCTTCTAAACCCCAGCGAGTACAGGCCCAGTGCCGTCAAACGCTCATCATATGTTAACCCACTCATTCCTGGGATCATTCTTGTAAACCTCCACTCAAACCACTCCAGAGCCTGAAAGTTACTAAGTTTTTGCAAGTTGCTAAGCTGCTCATCTCATCTAAAGGTATCAGTGAATCATATTTAATCATCAATGTAATTTAAGTTAGCTGAATTCAAATGGGGAACTACTATTATCTGCAGTGTTGGTAGCCTAAGTTTGGATCGAGATGGTGCAGAGAGGGTGAGGCAATTGCAACAGCAGATGCCTCGACAATCATGTAATTTTGTTGGCTTCAACAGGAAAAACGATGACAACACAACCAGCATTGTGTATTACGCATACTTAATAGTAGGGTGGCATGGTGGTGCAGCGGTAGAATTGCTGCCTTATTGTGCCAGAGACCCGGGTTCGTTCCTGACTACGGGTGCTGTTGATACGGAATTTGTACATTCTCTCTGTGGCCTGCGTGGGTTTTCTCCGGGTGCTTCAGATTCCTCCCACACTCCAAAGATGTACAGGTTAGTAGGTTAATTGGCTTCGGTGAAAGTTGTAAATTATCCCTAGTGTGTGCAGGATAGGGTCAGTATACAGGGGTCGCTGGTGGGAGCAGACGGAGTGGCGGAGGCCCGCTGTTCACGCTGTATCTCTAAACTAAACTAAAACTAAATATTCAAATATAACCTGGTCTATTTTTCAAATAGCAAACCATAATCGGAAATAGGAAAATAATTAAAAGTTTAAAAGGCACCAGCACTAGAGGACATAACTATAAGGTAGGAGGGGAAAGTTTAATGGAGATGACGGCAGATAGGATAGTGGCACATGAGAGGCTTTTGGTTCGGCAGTGGAAGTGAAGGGAATAGGATCATGTACAGATGAGATTAGTTTAACTTGACATCATGTTCGGCACAAACATTGTAGACAGAAGGGCCGATTTCTGTGTCGCATGGTTCTATGTTGCATGTAAAACAACAAAACATAAGGTCCTGTCTTAAAACTGGCACATTATGCGAGAGTCCAAAGATAATTTTCACCTTTGATTGAAATTTCTTTGCCCTGGAAGTTGTGCAAATAGCGTAGTAACACTTCCTTCCAATAGCTGCGATAGCTGATGAGCCCCAGGTCTGACAGTGGCCGTTCCGGGGATCCCACCTTCTCTTCTACCTTCGATAACAAATAGCCTTTTAAGGAAAATAAATCTGCATTACAAGGATGAACTCATTTTGCAAATTCACATGCAAGGCGAATAATTATCTGCCATCCCACATTTAAATGATCAATACGCATCAAAAACTCGATGCATCCTTATGCTATGGTGAAAAAAAAAAAAAATATATATTATACATGTGGATAAAGCATTTGCCAATCCGAGAAATTAAATGACAGCTTCACCCAAGAGGTGAAACATTAAACAATCTGGATTTATTTCAGAGTTACAACTGACAAAATCATCCTTGAAAGAAGCAAGAGAACGGTCCCGATATTTAATTCAGAAAATCAAAGATAATGCTGAAATTTCACAACAGATTAAAAGGGCAATCAGGACCAAAAAAACCTAGCCTTTTATATATCTACGAAACTTTAGCTAATAACTTGTGCAAGACACTCAAATGCCAACAGTGAAAAAAAATCCATCTAACCTGGAATCAATATATTTTTGTTGGACATGGGGTTGAGTCAACTATTACTCCCTTCTTTCAAACACTATTTCTAGTCAATTTAACAATTTTTCCACCCCAACATACAAATTTTGTCTAAGACATTCTGGAATTAGCTGTTTATCACAATCAACTTTCTCTTTCATTTTGAATGAAAGAGAGAAATGAAAATTCTAATACCAGATCATTTATGAATATAGGAAATGCACCAATTTTCATATCCACTCTATTAAATACATCCCACTGAACAAAATTTACAGAGATAATATGATTGAAAACAAGTTTATTGTAGCATGGGGGATTAATTTCCCTAACAGGTTATTTGAAAACTACAAAATAAGTAATGTTACATCATCTCGAGGGAGGTTTGACACTTCACTATTAATAGAAAAATCTAAAAATAATTAAGTATTCGTTATGCTGAATTCAGATTAAAAATTGGCAACTGCTGTGATTTTTGTCGGCACCCTTTACAAGGCGACTCCTGCATACTTGTATTCTCTGCAAACAAGGGATCTCACTGTTCCAAGTATATGTGACAATAATGTATCAATCCAGCATTTGCACAATTTGTTAGGATGGCAATATTAGTATAAAGAAAAGGCTTGTGTTTACAAAGTGCTTTTCTTGATACCAATACATTCCAAAACACATTAAACTCACTGAACGGCTTTTGAAGAAATTTCCGTAAGCAATTTGCATAGGAAGATCCCACATAAAATACTGCAATAAAACTTTGGTATATTGGTACATAAACAGAGGGAAAAAATAGTTGAAATGAACTGAGCCTGCACCTAATTTATTCCTTTAAAGGTAATAAAACACCCTCCTCCTGAGGTGGCTGTCCTCTTTGCTGTCACAAAATCAAGATACAATGTCAATTTATATTCAGTATTTGCATTAAACCAGCATCAGAACAGTATTCAGTTAACAGTCCAAATAGTTACTATCATTATACTTCAATACGTACTGAAGTCAATAAGCATTTTTCCAAATCCTTGTCTCATATACTGTGGCATTGTCAAAATGCATGACACATTATAGTTGAGGAATGAGTTCTTCTCCTGAAATGAAAATGAAATCAAACATATATAATGCACCAGGTTTTGTTTACTTGTAGATCTTCAAAGCATATTCCTCTATCTTCAATCTCTTAACAAAAACATCATATACGAAAGCCATCAATTTAATGATTGAACACTGCACTGTGATGAAATTATTCCCATGTAGCAATCTCTCATCCAACTACATGACATTTATGTACCTTTCTTTTGACAGGCCAATAAAGTTGATGAAAGCCCATGCCTATTCTTTTGAAAGTGTATTTCCATAACTATTTTCACACATGGTAAAAAACACTATCTCTATCAGCTAATTGTGTTGTATCTGGTCATCAAGTTCAGCACAAGAATAATTGTGGTCCCGGCTGCCTGTAATGTAACTGAACAAGAATTTCTAGAAACAGACAGGCACATGAAGTAAATGCAGCTTACTGGTGAGATATAGTGGGCTAGCAAAGACCCTCAGCAAGGGTAGCTGGTAGGCGGCACAGTGGCGCAACTGGTAGAGCTGCTGTCTTACAGAGCCAGAGATCCAGGTTCCATCCTGACCTCAGGTGCTGTCTGTGTGAAGTTTGCACATTCTCCGTGTGACCTCGTGGGTCAAGAGTGTTTCATTGTCATATGTCCCAGATAGAACAATGAAATTCTTACTTGCTGCTGCACAACAGAATATTTAAACATAGTACACTGTAAACAATATAATAAACGCGAAAAAAAAGTTCAGTGTGTATATATACACACACACATATATACATATATATGTATGTACACACACACATATATACATATAAAACAAAAAAACAAACAATTGTAGTGCAATAATAATAATAATAATCTATTGTAGTTCAGAGCTTATTTGAAGTTGTAGTGTTTAATAGCCTGATGGCTGTAGGGAAGAAGCTGTTCCTAGACGTTACAGTTTTCAGGTTTCCTGCACCCTCTTCCCGATGGCAGGGGTGAAATGAGTGTGTGGCCAGGATGGTGTGGGTCTCTAATGATGCTGGCTGCCTTTTTGAGGCAGCGACTCCGATAAATCCCTTCGATGGTGGGGAGGTCAGAGCCGTGATGGACTGGGCAGTGTTCACAACTTTTTGCAGTCTTTTTCGCCCCACATCCCGAGACGGGTTAATTGACCTTTGTAATTTGCCACAAATGTGTAGGGAATGGATGAGAAAATAGGATATCATAGAACTAGTGTGTTCGATTGTCAGGGTGCCTCTGGGGCCTCATGATTTTAAAACATGTTTGCATTAAACTTCAACCTACCCTCAGTTTGTTCCACTTCCTAAATGGACCACTCATACAAAATTTGGTTGAAATCAATTATTGTCTAGGGGGTTCACGAGCCAATCATAATTGTATTACATTTGTCATTTTATGCAAAAGGCAGCTATATTAGTCAATGAGCTACTCTGAAAAATAATAGCTCCTGTATAATCATTCTGCATATTTGCCCTATATAAGGTTACGTTGAATCATTTCACTGTTCATATCCACAAAATTAAGCATGAGGCAGCTATTTGATAGATATTGACATAATTAAAGAATAGCTGCCTTATGTTTTATTTGCATCCGAGTTGCCAATGACACTAGTTTTGGTGATTTCAATATATTGTGTGGAATGAAGGCAGTTGTTCCAGTATAGGTGCGTCCTATTGCGCTCCAAGGAATTGAGTCCCAGCCTACTCAACCTCTCCCTAAAGCCCTGGCAACAACCTTGTAAATCTTTTCTGTACCCTTTCCAGCTTGACAACATTTTTTCTATAACATGGTGCCCAGAACTGAACACAAGACTCTAAATGCAGCCTCACCAATGTCTTCTACAACTGCAACATGACCTCCCATCTTCTATACTCAATACTCTGACTGATGAAGGATAATGTGCCAAATGCTTTTTTGACAACCTTTCGACTAGTGGACATGTACAAATAAAGTTTAAATGCAGAAAACTGCGTTGATATTGCTTGATAGAAAGAGTGCGAGAAAATCCATACCAACAGATACAATGCTAGAGAGGTGTCGCAAGGATACAGATCTGCAGGACTTTGAGCATAAATCTTCAAACGTTACGTTGAATCAGAGATAGAAACATAGAAACATAGAAAATAGGTGCAGGAGTAGGCCATTCGGCCCTTCGAGCCTGCACCGCCATTCAATATGATCATGGCTGATCATCCAGCTCAGTAGCCTGTACCTGCCTTCTCTCCATACCCCCTGATCCCTTTAGCAAAAAGGGCCACATCTAACTCCCTCTTAAATATAGCCAATGAACTGGCCTCAACTACCTTCTGTGGCAGAGAATTCCACAGACTCACCACTCTCTGTGTGAAGAAATGTTTTCTCATCTCGGTCCTAAAAGACTTCCCTTATCCTTAAGCTGTGACCCCTGGTTCTGGACTCCCCCAACATTCTTCCTGCATCTAGCCTCTCCAACCCCTTAAGAATTTTATATGTTTCTATAAGATCCCCCCTCAGTCTTCTAAATTCCAGCGAGTACAAGCTCTATCCAGTCTTTCTTCATATGAAAGTCCCGCCATCCCAGGGATCAATCTAGTGAACCTTCACTGTACTCCCTCTAAGGCAAGAACATCTTTCCTCAGATTAGGAGACCAAAACTGCACACAATACTCCAGGTGCGGTCTCACCAAGGCCCTGTACAACTGCAGCAGAACCTCCCTGCTCCTAAACTCAAATCCTCTTGCTATGAATGCCAACATACCATTCGCTTTCTTCACTGCCTGCTGCACCTGCACGCTTGCTTTCAATGACTGGTGCACCATGACACCCAGGTCACGTTGCATCTCCCCTTCTCCCAATTGGTCACCATTCAGGTAATACTCTGCTTTCCTGTTCTTGCCGCCAAAGTGGATAACCTCACATTTATCCACATTATATTGCATCTGCCATGCATTTGCCCACTCGCCTAATCTATCCAAGTCACTCTGCAGCCTCCTAGCATCCTCCTCGCAGCTAACACTGCCACCCAGCTTCGTGTTATCCGCAAACTTAGAGATGTTGCATTCAATTCCCTCGTCCAAATCATTAATATACACTGTAAATAACTGGGGTCCCAGCACTGAGCCTTGCGGTACCCCACTAGTCACTGCCTGCCATTCCGAAAAGGACCCGTTTATTCCTACTCTTTGCTTCCTGTCCGCCAACCAATTTTCTATCCACCTCAAAACTGAACCCTCAATACCGTGTGCTTTAAGTTTGTACACCAATCTCCTATGTGGGACCTTGTCGAAGGCCTTCTGAAAGTCCAGATATAACACATCGACTGGTTCTCCCTTATCCACTCTACTAGTTACATCCTCGAAAAATTCTATAAGATTCGTCAGACATGATTTGCCTTTGGTAAATCCATGCTGACTTTGTCCGATGATTTCACCACTTTCCAAATGTGATATCATATCATATCATATATCTACAGCCGGAAACAGGCCTTTTCGGCCCTCCAAGTCCGTGCCGCCCAGTGATCCCCGTACATTAACACTATCCTACACCCACTAGGGACAATTTTTACATTTACCCAGCCAATTAACCTACATACCTGTACGTCTTTGGAGTGTGGGAGGAAACCGAAGATCTCGGAGAAAACCCACGCAGGTCACGGGGAGAACGTACAAACTCCTTACAGTGCAGCACCCGTAGTCAGGATCGAACCTGTGTCTCCGGCGCTGCATTCGCTCTGCTATCACATCTTTAATAACTCATTCTTCAGGAAACAGGGCTTCCCCTCTCCCATTATAGATGAGGCTCTCACTAGGGCCTCCTCTATATCCCGCAGCTCCGCTCTTGCTCCCCCTCCCCCCACTCGTAACAAGGACAGAATCCCCCTTGTCCTCACCTTCCACCCCATCAGCCAGCGTATCCAACAAATCATCCTCCAACATTTCCGTCACCTACAACGGGACCCCACTACAGGCCACATCTTCCCATCTCCTCTGTTTTCTACGTTCCGCAGAGACCCTCCGTAACTCCCTGGTCCACTCGTCCCTCCCTACCCAAACCACCCCCTCCCTGGGCACTTTCCCCAGCAACCGCAGGAGATGCAACACCTGTCCCTTTACCTCCCCCCTCAACTCCATCCAAGGACCCAAACAGACTTTCCAGGTGAGGCAGAGGTTCACCGGCACCTCCTCCAACCTCGTCTATTGTATCTACTGCTCTAGATATCAACTTCTCTACATCGGCGAGACCAAACGCAGGCTCGGCGATCGTTTCGCTCAATACCTTCGCTCAGTCCGCCTTAACAAACCTGATCTCCCGGTGGCTGAGCACTTCAACTCCCCCTCCCACTCTGACCTTTTTGTCATGGGCCTCCTCCAGTGCCATAGTGAGGCCCACCGGAAATTGGAGGAACAGCACCTCATATTTCGCTTGGGCAGCTTGCAGCCCAGTGGTATGAACATTAACTTCTCCAACTTCTCCAACTCTGTCCCTCTCTTCCCCCCCACCCCCTCCCCCGTTCTCCCACTATCTTCCTGCCTCCATCTATATCCTTTCTTTGTCCTGCCTCCCTGACATCAGTCTGAAGAAGGGTCTCGACCCGAAACGTCACCCATTCCCTCTCTCCTAGATGCTGCCTGATCTGCTGAGTTACTCCAGCATTTTGTGATACCTTCGATTTGTACCAGCATCTGCAGTTATTTTCCTACACTTCATATCTTTCAAACTCTGTTCCCAGCCAATTTAACACTGTTCCATGAAGCTTCTCATATTTTTTCACCCAAAGTTACAGCAATGACAAGTCTGTGTAGGAAAATAACTGCAGATGCAGGTACAAATCGAAGGTATCACAAGTCTATAAATGACAAGTCTATAAATTTGCCCAAGATATTGGCTTCGCCACAATCAGCCATTCCATTCCTTTTAATTAGAGAAAATTGCAAATTCCCAAACCAGATTATTTACGAATAAAGAAAATGTACCAATTTTCAAATCTAGTATAATATTAAATGTATCTTACTGAACAGAACCAACAAAGAAACTATGATTAAAACCAGTTTATTACAGCAGTCACATAATGCAAACACCAGGAAGCTTTGCTGACTACATTACAATGCAACTTTGTTGTAAGTACAGCTTCGCATCTAAGGAAGGATGGTTGATGAGGTACTATAATTGTCGGGATTAGAGATTAATTAGATGGATTAACTGAAAAAAAAATGAAGTTGTTCACTTGGGCACAGCAAGCAAAAAGATTTGGCAAAGATATTTAAAAATCTCAAAAATAAAAGCAGGAAATATTGATGGTATTCAGCAGGTCATGCAACATTTATAGAGAATGGTACAGAGGTTCAAATAAAATTGGAACGGCACGGTGGCGCACAGGTAGAGTTGCTGCCTGACAGCGCCAGAGACCCGGGATTGATCTTGACTAGAGCTGTCTGTGCGGAGTTTGTACGTTTACCCCAAGATCTTTGGTTTAATCCCATACTTCAAAGACGTACAGGTTTGTAGAGTAATTAGCTTCGGTAAAGATTGTAAATCCTATTGTCTAGGATAATGCTAGTGTACGGGGATCGCAGGTCGGCGCGGACTTGGTGTGCCGAAGGCCTATATCTCTAACTAAAATGACCCTTCATGTGAAGAAATCTTGACAGGGTAAATGCATGACTGTTGTTTCCCTTGACTGGGATGTCTACACTAGGGCCATGGTGTCAAAATAAATTTCAACCATTCAATGGCGGGATGAGATGACTTGCAGAGTATATGAATCTTTGGAATTTTCTAACTGAGATGGCAATGGAAGTCCCATCGCTTATTATATTCAAGACTGACTGAGAGTTAAATATTGAGGGAATCAAAAGATATGGGATTAGTGCTTTAGTGATGCTGAAGCACAAAATCAGCCATAATCTCACTCAATGGAAGAGCAGCATAAGGGGTTAAACAACCTCTTCCTGCTATTTATTTTGTCTTTAATGTATTAATAATCCTGATAATGCAAATCCAAATCCCACTGCAGCCATTTAGTATAGTACAGCCACTTAGTACAGGAACAGGTCCATCAGCCCATCAAGTCTACGCCTATCAGTGATCCCCGTTACACTAGCACACACTACAAACTAGGGACAATTTCCAATTTTTTACTGAAGCCAATTAACCTACAAACCTGCACGTCTTTGCGTGTAGGAGGAAACTGGTCACGGGGAGAATGTACAAACTCTGTACAGACAGCACCCGTAGTCAAGATCATCTCTAGTGCTGTAAGACAGCAACTCTATGGCTGCGCCACCAGCCGTTTAATTTATAAAAGTTCCAATGTACTTATTGCTATTAGTTTAAAAAAAAGGTCTTGCAGCTACAGGTTTGTTATAAGAATCCAAATTGATGTTCAAAACAGGAAATTGTCATCCTTATCTAGCCTTGCCAATACATGACTACAATTCCATGATGTGTGGATGACTTTCAACTCCCCGCCGGCAAGACACTCAGTTGCATCAAAAAAGAAACAGATCTGCAGTAAATCAAGAAGGCTGTCCAGCCTAATCATCTCAGCACAGCAAGGGTTAAGTAATTAGGCATAATCTATCTATCTTTGCTACTTCTGAGAATATATATTTTTTAAGTAGTCAGATCTGTTGTAACCTTTGAGACTCCAGATTAATTTAAAATAACATTCAAGAATCTAAATTAATTTAAAATAGTTTCACAATTTTTTTTAAGCATATTCAAACAAAACCATATTTGTCACAACATCGAGCTGGGATAATTGATGGATGAACTCTGACGTGCCTAAAGAATGTTTTCCGTTCTCTACTCTTTTTTGCAGAAATTTCAAACCTGGAATAAATCACTATTTTTGTTGTTAGTGATGACAGAGCAAAGCAATGCTCGAATCCTTCAGAATACAAAGTCTATACTGGCTCTAGGCATAATTGATAACATCCCTGCTATTATTTCCCAGATGGCTTGTATAACTGCAGAATCTATTCAGTGAAATGTTTACTCCATTTGCACAAAGCCTCCTGGGTTTGATATGCTCTGACCGAATGCTGATTATGGATCTGAGATACTGTGAATACATCGGCAAAAAGAAACTCATCTGTGAATAAGCTGAGACAGATTCAAGCAACATAAACAAATTAATTTCTCAAAAGGAACCGGCAGCTCAATTGCCCTGTGAGGATTTGACAGTTGCTTCAATTGCTTATGAATTTTATGCTAATATTACATAACCTATACACTATTTGCGCTTTACAAAGTATTTATTTAAACATTCCCTTGGTAAAGAAACCTATTATGTTTGAATCCCTTATCTTCCAGATTGCAGATTGTTTTTTAAAATTGTAAAAACTGGCCAAGATGTAGTAATGAAACAAAATTAGTTGTCAGGTAGTTTGATTTGCTCACGTGAATAACCCACCCAACACATTATTAGTTTACTTTAGCAATGCAGCACAGAAACAGGCCCTTTGGCCCACCGAGTCCAAGCTGACTATCGATCACTCAATCATACCAGTTCTATGTTATCCCACTTTTGTATCCTCTCCCTACACATTTGGGACAATTTACAGAGGCCAATTAACCTTTGGGATGTTGGAGGAAACTGGAGCACCTGGAGGAAAGCCACGTGGTCACAAGGAGAACGTGCAAATTCCTCACAGATTGCACCCAAGGTCAGGATCAAACCCGGGTGCCTGATGTTGTGAGGAAGCGGCTCTACCAGCTGCGCCACTGTGCCGCTCATCTTTTATATATTTACACAAGTTTGGTATTGGACGGTGCATCAATGTTGTTATAATATTAATTATTTCAGTATGTTCTGCAGCCCATAATTCAGCAACATCAGCACATAACCATAAATTGTCATTTCATTAACCAAAATTTTAAAGGAAAGACATTTAATGCTAATGGAGCAGTTTAAATTACTTCATTAAATTAATGCACGAAAAAACATCTTATAAACATTTTCCGGACGGAAGCATTTTGTGTCTGTCCCATTAGATGTGTTCTTTCATCTCTTAAATATTTTGTTGCTTTGGTTTCGGTGAGTAGGCTCCATGTAAGGAAATTGGAATTAGGGCACATGATAGAAGCAACAGCCTCTCTCCTCAACCAGTGAGCCAAAAATAGAAGCAGAAATAAAGTTAGCCAGCACAGTGGTGTAGCAGGATGGCACAGTGGTGCAGCGGTAGAGCTGTTGCCTTACAGCGCCGAGACCCAGGTTCGATCCTGACTGCGGGTGCTGTCTGTACGGCGATTGTACGTTCTCCTCGTGACCGTTTGGCTTTTCTTCAGGTGCTTTGGTTACCTCCCACACTCCAAAGATGTACAGGTTTGTAGGTTAATTGGCTTCAGTAAAATTGTAAATTGTCCCTAGTCTGTGTGGATAGTGTTAGTGTACGAAATGATCAGAGGTCGGCATAGACTCAGGGGGGCCAAACGGCCTATTTCTGTGCTGTATCTCTAAAGTCTAAATTTAAATTGAGAGGTTGATTTAAAAAGGATGACAGGGAAAGAATACATTTTAAAATGAGAAATTTTGATTATCTCTTAGAATAATTTATCTAATGATGGAACAAAATAGAATGGTTTCAAATGTTCATCTGAGCTACAAATTAGGTGGCATTGCTGCTATGAACAATAGGACTCGTGCAAGGTTGCTATAAGGCTTTTGCAGGATGTTTCATCAGTTTCAACTTCTTGAAACTTACCAGATTAACCCAAAGGCGACTTTTCATGAGGCTACCAACGAAGTAATGCAAATCATCAAGCAGTTTGCAACAATTTAAAATTGACGTAGTGTCATTACCCAATTAAAAATATTTGAATTATTTCAAATAACAACATGGAGATTAAGCTCATTACTTTGATGGTAAATTTCCAGACCAGTATATGTTCAGCATTTCATCAGCAGTAATTTAATGCCTAAGGCTTTAACATCTTTTGCCACGTCAATCAAATTGCCAAAATGAGGCATAAAACCATCACCATCCTTTACCTTGGAGAAATATCCAACAAGATGACATCCTGTATTATCAGCTTCTGTCATCACATAAAACAAGAAAGGTTCTACATCGTAATATAATGTCTTGTGGTCCAAAAATAGCTTCGCCAGAAGGCATAGGTTCTGGCAGTAGATCTAGAGTAAAAGAAAAAATAGATTAAATCAATCCATTTAGAATAGACAATAGGTGCAGGAGTAGGCCATTCGGCCCTTCGAGACAGCATTCAATGTGATCATGGCTGATCATTCTCAATCAGTACCCCGTTCCTGCTTTCTCCCCATACCCCCTGACTCCGCTATCCTTAAGAGCTCTATCTAGCTCTCTCTTAAATGTATTCAGAGAATTGGCCTCCACTGCCCTCTGAGGCAGAGAATTCCACAGATTCACAACTCTCTGACTGAAAAAGTTTTTCCTCATCTCTGTTCTAAATGGCCTACCCCTTATTCTTAAACTGTGGCCCCTGGTTCTGGACTCCCCCAACATTGGGAACATGTTTCCTACCTCTAATGTGTCCAACCCCTTAATAATCTTATACGTTTCGATAAGATCCCCTCTCATCCTTCTAAATTCCAGTGTATACAAGCCTAGTCGCTCCAGTCTTTCAACATATGATAGTCCCGCCATTCCGGGAATTAACCTAGTAAACCTACGCTGCACGCCCTCAATAGCAAGAATATCATTCCTCAAATTTGGAGACCAAAACTGCACAGAGTACTCCAGGTGCGGTCTCACTAGGGCCCTGTACAACTGCAGAAGGACCTCTTTGCTCCTATACTCAACTCCTCTTGTTATGAAGGCCAACATTCCATTGGCTTTCTTCACTGCCTGCTGTACCTGCATGCTTCCTTTCAGTGACTGATGCACTAGAACACCCAGATCACGTTGTACGTCCCCTTTTCCTAACTTGACACCATTCAGATAATAATCTGCCTTCCTATTCTTACCACCAAAGTGGATAACCTCACACTTATCCACATTAAACTGCATCTGCCAAGCATCCACCCACTCACACAACCTGTCCAAGTCACCCTGCAACCTCATAGCATCTTCCTCACAGTTCGCACTGCCACCCAGCTTTGTATCATCTGCAAATTTGCTAATGGTACTTTTAATCCCTTCATCCAAGTCATTGATGTATATTGTAAATAGCTGCGGTCCCAACACCGAGCCTTGCGGTACCCCACTAGTCACTGCCTGCCATTCTGAAAGGGACCCATTTATCCCCACTCTTTGCTTTCTGTCTGTCAACCAACTTTCTATCCATGTCAGTACCCTACCTCCAATACCATGTGCTCTAATTTTGCCCACCAATCTCCTATGTGGGACCTTGTCGAAAGCTTTCTGAAAGTCGAGGTACACCACATCCACCGGCTCTCCCCTGTCAATTTTCCTAGTTACATGAATAAAATGTCAGATGAAAAATCAGAGCTTTCCTCACATAAATTTACTTAGCAGAAGTTATTAGAGAGAAATTAAAAGCAGGCGATCTCTTGAAAGGAAATCAAGATAAGTCGAACACTCCTACTGTTATCAAAACATTCCAAGCTTGAAATCTTTTATATTGGGTATCTGAGCATTGAGTGGAGAGAGCACATTCAATCTGCTGAGCAAAACTCAGTCAGACAGGCAGTATCTTTGGAAGGATACTTCTTCAGACTCAACCTGAAACGTCACCAGTCCATTCCTTCCACAGATGCTGCCTGACCTGCTGAGTTCCCCCAACACTTTGTATTTTGCTCAAGATTCCAGCACCTGCAGTTCCTTGCGTCTTTGTCTTAAACAGCTGAACTGTTCATTCCATAGAAGATTTGAGGTTCTAACAAGTGACAAATCCATACCCTCCGCACCAAGAGCAGCAGCAAAACAGAACAGAATATGTGCACGGCGTGGCTCGGCCGCGGGACTGAACAGCGCCCGGTGCGGCTCGGCCGCGGGACACCATTCTGCTTTAGTTAAACATTTTGTTCAAGATGGCCGCGCCGTTGTGTTTGGCTGCCTGCCACTGTATGTTTCTTTTTTTTTTTTTCCTAATCAGATGTGCAGCACTTTGGTCAACGTGGGTTGTTTTTAAATGTGCTATACAAATAAAATTGACTTGACTTGACTTGACTCCTTTACCAGCTGCAGATCAAATAAAACATGTACTCTTGTTTATTCCAAGAAATCCAGCACATTTTGAAACCCTACTCTCACCAAACAATCACAGTCAGAATGTGATCTCCATCCCTCAACTCACTTCCCATACGAGTTTATAGGCCAAACGAAAATAAACATAACTTTCCTTCATTGCACTTTATAAAGCCAAGACATCAGATGACAATGAATTTCTGGGCTGACAGGATGTTGAGACCCATTGCAACTGGAAGGTGTGTAGGTTATATAACAAAAGTTGATTTGCCAACAATTAAAAGTCATTATTTGTCCTGGTTTAATGAAGTGCCACATAACAGACTCGTCACCAAGATTGAAGCGATGGCTTAAAAGGAGCAGCAGTTGTGTGGGTAAGAGGTTGGCTGAGTGACAGAAAATCATGGCGGATAGCTATTTCTTAGGATTGAAGATCTCCTCGGCAAGCTTTTTACTAATAATATATTCATTTTAGGGATTGGATATATAGGGTATAATTTCAAAATCTGCAGTTGGCACAAAACCTGTAAGTACATATCACCGAGTTTGTTCGAGGAAATATACATCAATTATTAATAGCTTTTGAAATCGTTACTTGGATGTTGCAAAATAATTAAGCTTTGAAATGGGATTGATTCAAATATATTTGGTATGCCATTTCCAAGAGGCTTTCAATAAATTCAAAAATGGTAATTTCAAGATTAACATTATCCATGATCTTTTTTTAAAAAACAGAAAGTACCTTATTTTTCTTCCCATCCACCTCAAATACTGAAATATTTCCTTTTCTGTAGATTTCATCACCTGGAGGGTGTTTCCATACACATTTTGCCTGGAAGTAGTAAAAGAAAATAGAGCAATTGAGCTTACCCACAGAATAAATTATTAACATTTCTATTTCATTTCCGTGAATTGTGTTAATTTTATATATCTTCTGTTTAACATAAAACCAACGTGAAGTTCTATAAACTTAGAAATGAGAGATCAAATTTACTTTTCTCTGGTATGGAGAAAATTTTATAACATTAAATTTCTCCTTCATAACGAGGTAAATATTTGCAGAGTACAATACAAGTCGCCAAAAGTGTTCATTAATAACTATCCATTATTTGGTTATTATAAAACTGCAATACCTATGCATAAAACATCCGATGGTTGCATTTAAAAGCAGTAAAGTAACCCAGAAAAAGGTTGACAATCTTTTTAAGCGAACTTTGAAATGGTCATAAGTGATAGGAGCAGAGTTAGGCCATTTTGCCCGTCTACTCCACCATTCAATCATGGCTGATCTATCTCTCCCTCCCAATCCCATTCTCCTGCCTTCTCCCCATAACCCCTGACACCTGTGCTAATCAAGAAATGATACTAAACGGTGCTCTGTGGCATGCTGAAAGGTCATCTTCAAGAACTGAATGTAATGTTCTTTTTACAGTTGAGTAAAAGATTAGGATAGATAAACGTCAAGATACTTCAGGGAACTAATCTAAAGCCCAATGATAAACCACAGCAGACAGCAAGTGCAAGAACAGCCAAGATTCAAACAATCATATAAAACGGACACCAGCCCCCAGTTGCAATAATCTATTTTGTTCACCCCACATTCCCACCAACTTTCCTCAGGCTCTACCATTCACCTACATATTAGAGGGGATTTACAGTGACCAATTAATATACCAATGTACACAATGATTTGTGGGAGAATACTGGAATTCCTAGAAGACATTCACATAGTCACGTGGATAATGTGCAAACTCTACATACATAGCACAGTCAGCATTGAACCTGAGTCACTTGAGCTGTGAGGCAGCTGTTGTACCAGCTCTGCCACTTGTGCTGCATGATCAAGGACACAAGAAAATCTGACTAGTAGAAGGCCTTCAGGCTCCAAGTCTGGCCCTCATTTGATGTTCTCACGGCTGATCTATGCTGACCACAAATCCTCTTCTTCAGCTTTTCTCCAAACCCCTCAATTTTTAGGTCTATCAAATATTTATCCTCTTCCACTTCAACTAGTTCATCGTGATCCAACTTCCATACTCATTTTCAAAAAAAGTGATAATTTAATGTTTTAGAAACAGTTTTTAAATAATGTTCAGGATAATTACTACAGACAGCTGAACATAAAATATTGTTCACACAATTCAACACAGAATAAAACTCAAAATTAAAAAAGTGTTTGACATACTGTACATTAAACGCTACAACACAGTTTTTCCCAACTTTCTCCACTGATTTTTAAAGTAATATTACATTTTTTACATTCTGACAGATGCTGGCTGACCTGCTGAGTTACTCCAGCACTTTGTGTCCCATCTGCTACATATTTTGATTTTCATTTACTATTAAATTCACTGAACCATTCTCCTCAGGGGGGATTTCTGCCTGTCCATTTCACCTTAAGATCTGTCAAAGGCTCGTAGACCAAAATATTGAATGTTTCTCTTTTCACAGAAGATGGCCATCTGATGAGTTATTCCAACATTATCTGTTTTCATTCTATATTATTTTTTTAATGCATTGTTTCTGCACCTCGCCAACAGTAAACTATAATTTCTGTGCTTTTTAAAGACAATTACATCACAAATGTAGTTGGCAGAGATGGCAAAACCTGCTGCAGGTAAGACACCCAGGTCAAATCTTTTTTGACCACTAAGAACAGGACAGCAGAGATGCTTCTAATTGAGCTTCTGCACCACAGCTCCAATGACCCAGGTTCAATCCTGACCTCCAGCGCTGCCTGGGCAGGTTTTGTATGGTTTTGCTGCAACTACTGTAAAAATCGCAGCAACTGAATGTTATTGAAAATAGGGCAGCCATGTTAGATAAATCAGTTATCACCTTTAGTTGCCTGCAAAGATCAATTTATACCGGGGCTGCTGCAGAACTTCAAATCACCGACATACCCCTTACAAAGGAATTGCCTTTGCGTAATTATTAATCTTGAATTAAATCTGAACTAATTCAATACATCACTTTTGCTACCAAATGACTTACCATATGCCTCCGAAGAATGGTTTGACTTTTCATGTATTTAAGACAGAACTCGCACATGTATAGCCTTCCTAGACGAGCGTACTCTTCAGGATAAGGAGAATGGTACCAGGTATCCAGTTCATATCGACCAAACACAATGGTCTTAATCATGTTACTGCCTTCTGTGATTTGCCCTTGTAACCTCAATTTCTCCTACAGCAAAGAAAGACAATTGAAGGTGTATAATAATGTTCAAGTAATCGGAATGGCTTGCAACTCTGGTCTCGCAATAGGAAAAAAAGTAATAACAATTACATTATTATGCGGCAGTGCATATTTTCAATTTACTGTTAGTTATATCCCACATGAAAATATTTCAAATTCTGTCTTGTTTATCTGCATAAAAAGCAGCGCTCAATCACACAAACTAATACATATTATTGAAACCAATAGAATTTTTTTGTCCCAGAAACAAAGAAAAATACTGTTCACTTTGCTTGTTTAATAATGAATAGTTCATCAATACTGCCATCCAGTGTTAGTACCAAGCTCTCAGGCTAAATACACTAGGAGACCGGGACAAAATGTGGTTTCATGCATCTTACACCTTTATTACTGTATACCTTTTATGATTCAGAACATAAGCCAACCCACGTCATATTATGGGCACCCATGGTTGCCAGGAACTGGGCATTAGTAGCCCAAATTTATTTATTTTTAATGTTTTGATAACTCAATGTAGACAAGGCTAAATGCAAATCATAGTCCCATAGGGGAAATGACACGTTTTTATCGTCATGATCTGTAGCATAAACTTTAAGATCTGTTTTCCTGTGATGTTTCCGCATAAGCCGTAAGTGCTAATGATGTGAGATCCAAGTGGTTACAAACATTAGCAGTGTGAGGAATATAAATAGACACTCAATTTTCAACCAAAACTTCCACAATTGCATACAACGTAATTGTTGAAATTACTCATTTTCTCGGCTTTGACATGAAAATTATTTTGTATAATTTAAACCAAAACCTTTTTTTGGCATTAACAGCAAAATAAATCTAAAAGAATAATCTTATTCAACTGTTTTGCTATTAACTCTTCCCTACCCCAACTCTCACACATTACTAGAAACAATAATCAATGTTGATTTTTCTGAAACAACTCTAAATTTTAAAAGTATCCAAAGGTGAGGTCTGAAAAAAAAATAAGTTTGCTTAAAATTGGTTTTCAATTTTTTTGCATTATAAGAACAAATTAAACAATCATAGACTGTAAAGTTTACTGTTGAAAAGCGACTGTATAAAACCATTTCCTTCCAGCAAATTTCTAACATGCATATGCTCAGTACTAAATTTCATATTTATTTCTCTACATTCCTACTTCAATGGAACAGAGATAAGGTGCAAAATAGACTTAAATCACTTCATACCAGATCCTCGGAGGCTCGTGCTTGAGCTTTACGGAATAATTCTAAGTCAAAATCAGATGTAAGATTGTCCAAAAGGGGTTCTCTTGTATTTCCATGCAACTGCCGATGCTCCTGAAGGCAAATATTACATGGGTATAATTAAGAGACCATACCAAATCAGGTATGCTTTCAGATATAAACAGAATAATAACCCAAAACTCTAATTACAAATGTATAGTCAACTACTCTGCTTGACTTTGAATAACACCACCATTGCCGTATCTACCACTAATGGTCACTGTAGCCTACAAGGCAAACTCAATCACCTACCCCAATTCTACGGCTATAAATGTAGTGCAAAGACCAAGTACTCTTCACTGGATAGTGTTTCTGTAGACAAAAGGTGCCGGTATGCATACCAGTTAAAAATTAAGCAAATTTATCATAAATGTTTTTCCATCAATATACCACCCCTCTTCTGTCTTGATTTTGTGACCTCATAATTTTACGCAGACAACAACTAAAAAGAATAAAAATTAAAAACAAAAAACTTGAAATTCCAGCAAAATCACAACAAAAAAAACACTGACTAGTGGGGTGCCACAAGGCTCAGTGCCGGGACCCCAGTTATTTACAATATATATTAACGATTTAGACGAAGAAATTAAATGTAAAATCTCCAAGTTTGTGGATGACACAAAGCTGGGTGGCAGTGTGAGTTTGGAAGAGGAAGCTATGAGGCTGCAAGGTGATTTGGATAGGTTGGATGAGTGGGCAGATGCAGTATAATGTAGATAAATGTGAGGTTATCCACTTTGGTGGCAAGAACAAGGCGGCAGATTATTATCTGAATGTCAGATTATGAAAAGGGGAGGTACAACGAGACCTGGGTGTTCTTGTACATCAGTCATTGAAAGTCAGCATGCAGGTACATCAGGCAGTGAAGAAAGCAAATGTCATGTTTTGCGAGAGGATTTGAGTAAAGGAGCAAGGAGGTCATACTGCAGTTGTACAGGGCCCTGGTGAGACCACACCTGGAGTATTTTGTGCCATTTTGGTCTCCTAATTTGAGGAAGGACATTCTTGCTATTGAGGGTGTGCAGCGTAGGTTCACCAGGTTAATTCCCAAGATGGCGCGACTGACATATGATGAAAGAATGGATCGACTGGGCTTATATTCACTGGAATTTAGAAGGATGCGAGGGGGTCTTATACAAACATATAAAGTTCTTAAGGGATTGGACAGGCTTGATGCAGGAAAAATGTTGCCGATATTGGGGAAGTCCAGAACCAGGGGCTCACAGTTTAAGAATAAGGGGTAGGCCATTTAGGACTGAGATGAGGAAAAACTTTTCCACCCAGAGAGTTGTGAATCTGTGGAATTTTCTGCCACATAAGGCAGTGGAGGCCAATTCACTGGATGTATTCAAGAGAGAGTTAGATATAGCTCTTAAGGCTAACGGAAGCAAGGGATATGGGGAAAAAACAGGAACAGGGTACTGATTCTGGATAATCAGCCATGATCATATTGAATGGCGGTGCTGGCTTGAAGGGCCGAATGGCCTACTCCTGCACCTACTTTCTATGTTTCTATGTTTAAAACTGGGATGATTTATTTAGCAAATTAAGAAGTATTAATTTAAAGAATACAACATAGGGTATTAAGAAAAACAAAGAAGTATTGCAATTTGGGAGCAAAAGTAGGTCATTCAACCTGAACTGCCATTCAATATGATCATGGCTGCTCACCGCATTCACTACCACCTTCTTTTCCCATAACCCTTGATGCCTTTTGCATTGTATCTATTGCCCTGAATATATATATTCAGTGATCTGATCTCTAAACCCTCTAAAGCAGCAAATTCCACAGGTTCGCCTTCGTCAAAGTGGAAACATCTTTCCTCATCACAGTCCTAAATTCTTTGCCCTGTAACCTGAGACTATGCCGAAGATAGACCCAAAAAGCTGGAGTAACTCAGCGGGACAGGCAGCATCTCTGAAGAGAAGGAATGGGTGACGTTTCGGGCCGAGACCCTTCTTCAGACTATTTGTAGACTATGCCCCGTATTCTTGGCTCCCAGGCACGGGGAAATATCCTACCCTATCAGAATTTTGTTAAGTTTCAACGAGATTCCCCTCTTATACTTCCAAACGCAAGTGAATAAGAACATAAGTTGACCAAATCTCCCGATGTGGGAAACCCACCAACTCAGCATTCTGTCTGATGAAGCTTCACTGTGCTCTCATGGTAGCAAATATATCCTTTCTTAGGTAAGGAGACTAAAAATGTACACATTACTCCAGGTGTGATGTCACCATATATTGATGCACAATATTTGTTGGGAGAAGTCAAATTCTGGTCAGACATACAGAGCAAATGACAGGAGCGATAGGAACGTAAATTCTGAGAGAAATATTGGAACGCAAATCCGTCCGCCAGTGTAAGACCACTGACTCTTCAAAACAGAACTGTCTAGTTCATGGATAAGTCAGAGATCGGGGGGAACAAAATGTGTCCTCAGTTATTTGTGCTAAACATGTTATTCATGAGTGGCTGCACACCAGACATACCTTTTGAAATTTAGTTCTGTTGCAATAAACTCATCAAATTAGCATACACTAGATGATATGCTGGACTAATTTTATTCTGTCCTAAATCTAAGATGGTAGTCCTCTCCCACATCACACGTAACTGATGATGACAGATCTCCATTCCACAGTAGTACCCAGAAGCCAACACTTGCCCCTCACCTTCTGCTGACCAACCTGGTCCTCAAATCTCCCTCTGCACCACCCACCATTGCTTCCTCCCCTCCTCAAGGCTTCTCATTTATTTAAGTCTTACAAGTTACTGATTTTTTTTAAAGGCAAAGCCATTGTTCATTGGCTGATTTTGCAGGCACTTATTTTGTAATAAGTGCTGGATAGAACAGCGTGCAATTTTCTGTATATGAGCAAAAAAACTTAAAAATAATGGTTCCAGTGGATTCTAAATGAGTTAAGGACCTGCAGATAATCAAATGATTAATATATCACATCAGCAAAAATTGTTCAATGTCCTCTGCAACCCCTTCCACCTCAACTCCATTCCTAATAATTTGCCAGGCAAGGTAAAAAAATTCAAAAAAAGAGGGAATAAGAACGGAAAACAAAATACCCTTCACAATTTACTCAATCAATTAAAAATTAGTTCACTTCACTTATGATGATGAAGTGCAGTTCCTCCCTTTTGCACATAACCTCAACCACACATGAAATATGTAGAAATAAAACTTGGCAGAATAATCTTACCATATATTTTTCTTTTTGCTCTTTGGTCAACCCTGAATTCCGTTTCTTCCGAAGTTCTGCCACCTTTTCCTTGTATCGCAATTGTTTTTCTGTTGGAGCCTGCAGACAAGGGGCAAGTTTGAGAAAATATTTATCCACACCAGTCCAAATTTGCTGAAAATTATAAAATAGTTCCACGAGAAAAAAGGTTTAGCGCACCAAAAGATTAAATCCAATTCTAGATACAAAATATAAATTAATATATAAATGAAGCAGCCAAGGCAATTTCCTAACATTAAAATAAAAATTATTGACACTCATTTATTTTTTCCTGCATTCAAACTAGTGTATTGAAAACTGAATCCTGGCAAATGACAATAGAAGTACAGATAGTTCTGCTGTAATGCGTGTTTCAATAATGCTAATTGGATATATTTGTAATTGTAATTAATGACTTAATTAATTAATCACTTTTTATGTTATGCAGGCCGAACTGGTTATAATGCAATTTAAATCGGGAACAAGAGAACCAATTTAAAGTTATTCTGGAAATTGACATGCTGTGGACGGAAAAAAAAATCAATGTTTGAAGAAAAATTGCTCTACATATGACCACCCCACAGTAATAAGATACCATCATCTCTTCAGAACACAGCTATTAGTTTCACCACTAGTATCATAACATTACTTTACCATATTCAGTCAATAGACAATAGGTGCAGGAGTAGGCCATTCGGCCCTTCGAGCCAGCACCGTCATTTAATGTGATCATGGCTGATCATTCACAATCCGTACTCCATTCCTGCCTTCTTTCCATACCCAAGGGCTGAAACAGAAATTACCAACTGGAAACACCCCACACCCCTCAGATGCATGTCTTCTTAGCAGCACCTTCCACCATATGCAACTATCCGGACAAATCTTCCCAATACATAGGTGAGCATGCTACCTTTCATACCGTATTAACTTTCCATTCCTCTACATCTGCCAACACTTCTTCCTTATCTCAACACTCAGTGAATGAATTTCCCATTCAGGACATCACTTTGCCCTACCTCCTTAGTTAGTCATTTAACATTGCCTTCTTCACTCCTTGACCACAGCTCCACTTCTTTACCATTTATTCTTTCCATGTGAATTTGCTTCCCGCCACCCTCCTCCACCTGAGATTTATTGTCCCTCTGGATCTCCTACCTCATCTACCCTTAACCCTCAACTTATTTTGAAATACTTCCTCCTCCTGGAGATGCATGGAAGAATGACCAACTAAGGATAGCAGACATGATTACAAATGTTCCATTTTGTCCCACTGTAGTAAAGGTTTAGAAAACATACCTGATGTCTAGTTGCATGTCTGTTATTTTCATCTTGTCTCTGTGATAATGCTCTGTCGTCAATCTGTCTTTCACGTTGCTGAGCTCTAACCTGCAAAGGATAATAGACAGCAGAATATGAACAATTAGATAAATACTGGATTTATTGGATGGGCAGAACATTAGTTAACCATCTCCTAAGTATTTCATTAAATAGCCCAATTCAAACTTAACAAGCATAATCCTAAAAGTTCCTACTCCACTATTTACTGTAGTTTGACTTTATAGAAGCAATCAATAAAGAGGTAGGGCTCTGCATCTTCTCTACGTGCTGATCAGTTCAATGCCTCAAACACTTTTGCTTCTCCAAACTCCGTCCTTAATCTTCCAGGCAACTTTCTTCATCCATGAAGACACAAAGTACTGGAGGAACTCAGTGGGTTAGGTAGTATCTCTGGAGAACATAGATCGGTGATGTTTCAGGTCGGCAACCTTCTTCAGTCGAAAACATAATCTATCTATATTCTCCAGTGATGCTACCTGACCTGCTGAGTTACACCAGCGCTTCTTTTGTAAACCAGCACCTCCGGTTCCTTTTTTCTAACTTTCTTCAACTATGCTTTATTTTCCTTCTTGTCTCTTCTTCCTCATTTATCTTTAACCAATTACTCCCCTGCAAACACCTACTCCCTCCTCCCTTTCCAGAAATGTATGGAGTGATGGCAACTAAGAATACAGGAAGAAAATACAACAATATTGATCCACATTGCCTTTTATTCTTCTGTAGCCAGAATATGGTACAATGGTCTACATTCAAATATGAAATGAAATCAAATGGTCTTCAAGAGTCCAGCAAGAGTCTTCAATAACTAAAGGCAATTCACTGCTGTGACATAGATTTGCTTAGTATGAAATCTTCGGAGACCAATTGTAACAAATCAATTGAAATAAATAAACTCCTGCTTTGTTTCTCCAACTGGGCTATCAAAACAATTGTCGGCTCACCATTCAAGATCCTTACATATTATGTCGGCAGTGATTTCCCAGTTCTGAGAAGTAGAAAACAAAGAATGATAGTGTAGTTCCTAGTTTGTTTCTACCATGGATTCAAACCAACGTGTTAAGTAGGCTGAACAGTTCACGTTCTTCACGCTGACCAAGAGTAACAACCAGATACTATATCATCCATATATGAATCATCAACTGCAGAGAATTCAGCACTCACAGGTTCCTCAAATAAATTAGTGGAATGAGCAGTTTAGCAGAACCAAAGAATGAATGTTCATATCATTCGTTACAACAATGCATGTGTAACGCAAGTTGCAATATGTTCCATAACAGTAGTGCACGGTGGCGCAGCAGGAGAGTTGCTGCCTTACAGCACCAGAGACCCGGGATCGATATTGACTACAGGTGCTGTCTGTATAAAGTTAGTATGTTCACCCCGTGTGTAGGATACAGGGATTGCAGGTCGGCACAGACTCGGTGGGACGAAGGCCTGTTTCTGTGCTGTATCAGTAAACTAAACTAATGTAAATTCAAATATCATACACAATAAATATGCTTGAAAGGTGGTGTATTTGCTAAACCTGGGAGTGAAGACAAGCAACAATTTTCTTTTGAAAGAAATACACCTGTCCAAAACTGCAATTAATTACTAGACTTCTTAAAGCCCATGGATTTTTTGTTTAAATTGTGTCAGCCATTAAGCCAGGCCAAATATGATCATAAGGCAATCCAAAAGCAGAGCAATAAAATAACTTCCAAAAAGGTATGGTGATGAATGGTCTCATCACTCTATCCCCTTCGTCACCTAACAGAAATGTAGTGTTATTTTCAGCAGAATTGGTATCTGTCTACATATATAGAACAGCATCATGTATAATGTACATTACCTTACATTCATCTGCAGATAGATTATGGTACAATGGACAGCCAGATATGGAGAAATGCCTTTCATGTTTTCCAGTCAAGTGACCTATATTTAACCAAATGAACTACATGTAAGAATGTATTTCAAAACACATTTTAACCCATATCGTCAGATCTTAAATTCACCTGTAAAAGTATTAAAAACACATCTCAATTCAAATTATAATGTGCATCAGATAGTGACATGATCAGGTATGTTCTCAGTTTTAAATTACCAATGCAAATTTTCATCCAAAACAGAAAGGAGATTGAACTTTTCCCCTTTTGTCTATTGCTTTCTAACTTTCAGCTTGTTTAAACATTATATTCTTAACCAAATCAAAGGATTAACTGGTTACAAGGCTGTCACAAGATTCAAGCATATAATCTAGACTAACACCTCCACGTGATGTAAAGTTAAATGCGTCATCTTTTGGGAGCTATATCCAATCAAGTTCTATCTGAGGCTTGAAATGGTTGTAGAAAGTCCTGATTGTACTTGAAATGCAAAAGTGTTCTTAGTATGAACTCTCTCAACCTCAATCCAAAACAAATGGTCTCATCACATGTTACTTTGCCATTTAGGAGACAATGTCAAGTTACTTGTGACATTTGCCTATAACGATAACTGCATTGCAGAAGGAATTATTTATATCAAATTAATTTGTAATACCCGAAGGATTTGAAAATGTTACATCAGGATCCATAAACAGTAATTATTCCTCTTCAAGAATACAGTTCAGACGAAAATTAAACTCATCATATTCAATTCTCCCCCACAGATTGCATATTGGAGAATATTTTGTGTGGGCTTGTCCAAAGTTATTTTGGCAAATATAAACAATTCTACAGCAACTGGCATTTAATAGAAGCTGAGGAGAAACGGAAACTCAGCTGAAGTTCCACTAGGTGTCAGCAGAGACAATAGTACAGATTTGCTGCTTCAGAACTCAAGTAACAAGGAAAAGAGAACATACTTCTTCTATCCATTTCAAATATATAATTCTTTGCCATCAGTCACACTAAATACATCATCATACTGTACATAACCAGGCTTAGTACACATAAAAGATAAAACAGGCCTAAATATTTTTATTGCATACACCATTAGCATTTCCTTCTTATCGTGGGCAGATTCTGTGAGAGCTCCTCATTAGAGCACAACAAAGAAAAATATGCTGAAAAGCAAATTAACCTAGTTCACTCATATATACGAATGTGATGAAGGGACTGTCATAAATCCTAGAGAATTCTTTAGAATGCAATATTTTAGGGAACAAATTTAAATGAGCTGGTGACAACAAGACAGAGAATGATATTTATGAACCAAAGCAGACAAAATGCTGGAGTAACTCAGCGGGACAGGCAGCATCTCTGGATTGAAGAAATGGGTGACGTTTCAGGTCTTCAGTCTGAAGAAGGGTCACAACCCGAAACGTTACCCATTCCTTCTATCCAGAGATGCTGCCTGTCCCACTGAGTTACTCCAGCATTTTGTGTCCATCTTCGGGGTAAACCAGCATCTGCAGTTCCTTCCTACACAATTAAACAAAGCAATTTGGCCAGGCTGATGGTGGCAAGAAAAGGAACACTGCAGTCAAAAAATGAAAACCGTAATAACATGCTGGGCGATGCAAGTGCACAAAAACATAAATGTTAAATATGCAATGATCATACCTTGTGAATTGAATGAATGAGATTAACACTCCAGGAAGACCCGGTTTCGAGACCGGCTGAAACAAATGGCCTTGGGTATCCATAGATAGGGAAATGAAGGCAGAAACACAGGGTATGACTTCCACCCACTATATTATTAACCACATTGGAAATATTTAAATCGGAATATCCGATGAGGCAGAATCCTACATAAAAGGTATGTTTCCAAAGAATCAGGACAACAATATCTATCAATATATAACACCATCGTAAAGAACAAAGTATGAGGTGGGGAAGAATTATTAGAAATCATTATTAGAGTAATAGAGCATGGAAACAGGCTCCTTGCCTCACTACATCTGCACCAATCTGAGCTAAATCTGAGAGATCTAAATCAAGCACCCACTTGTACTAATCCCATTTTTATTCTCCACGCCTTGGTAAAGTCTTCCTTCGATTATTATTTTGTCTTTGTATTTTATGAGTGTTTTAGCTCTGGATAACAGGCAGAAACTATCAAGAATACATCCTCATTTTTGCAACCCAACATTCTTTATTGGAAATAAATGGATACTAGGATTTCATCTCACAATTATCCTTCCATGGAGTGGGGAAAGTCAATTTGAACTACTTATTCATTATATTTCTGAACAAGCTACATGCCAACGCATTATGTTCCTCAAAGAACTGCAGAAGAATTGTGAATGAAATGTAAAATAGGAGCAAATTTCAGTCACACAAAAGAAAGTCTTGCCTGTTGATAAAACACCAGTAACCCATTTTGTCTTTTTTGGGGCAAACAAAAAGTACTAAAGAAACTCAGAGGGTCATGCAGCATCCATGGATGTCTTTTTTGGGGCAAACAAAAAGTACTAAAGAAACTCAGAGGGTCATGCAGCATCCATGGAGAGAATGAACAGGTCACATTTTGGGTCAGGACCCTTCTTCAGGTGGGTCTGATGAGTACCTCCAGAACATTGTGTCATGCTCAGGATTCCTGCTTCTGTGGTTTCTTATGTTATCCTTTTGTAGGGTGAATTGAGAATATTCTTTAAACATTCCGCAAACAATGAAAAATGTCTTACCTAAAGAATTACAGCCTGGGGTAGGGCACTTCATATTGAAATTATAACTCTCATGAAAACGTCGGCGCTTTGGCCTGTGTGAAAGGTCACTCCCAGAGTCTTTCATAGAAGCATCTTTTGCTACGCTTTCATCGTGTGACGCATTTGGACTGGAAATATCAATATCAGACTCAGACGATGGAGCATTTCCTGTAGGAGTACGTGGGGGAGATTCATCGTGGTCGACTGCAGTTTTGGTATCTAAAAATAGAGGTTTTAAAAGTGCAAATTAATAAAGTCTCTAATATTTTTACATATCCAATTCTTAAAAATACTTGTGTGAGCAGCCCATTTATGACATGGTTTAAAGACATTACCTGGACCGAAAAGTACAATAAAAAAGGCAATGTGGTGGTAATATTCAGGTTGCATTTAAAAGCTTTAAAAAGAAGAAATACTGACAGAGGCAAGCCGTTCCACAACTAGACGTCTTTGGAGAAAGCACAAGCAGGAGACTGAGAGGTACTGCCTTTTCTTTTAAAAGTGAGGGGAGACAAAGACAGACCAGTAGTTTTGCAGTTTCTAACGAATGTGATAAGAAAATAAAGGATCACTAAGAGAGAGAAAGTGACAAATATGTTTCAATAAAAACGTTTGGACACAAGCTAGATAGTATCTATCATTTTAGCAACATTTTCTGCTTGTAAGCCATGTAGATTGATGAAATTTCCTGGAATATAACATTCCTAGTTTGGGAATTTCATTCACATTTTAGGGAAGACTTCAAGGACTGGGACTATGAAAGTGTTTAGATAGAGGAAACAATGAATGTTTTGGCGAGTGTGGCTGATATGAGGCACACAATGTCCTGAAATTGTAACATAATTTTTAAATATTTTGTGCACGGAGCCTGTATTTGGTCTGAGGCTCTCCCCAAGCACAACTTTATGATGTACAAGACCCACGACAACAAGCACAATGGAATAGACTTACTGAGAGAAAAGATAATTTTCATCAAGTGAATTCCTTCTACCTTTCCAAATAGGGATTGCATACAAAATGAATAAGTGACCAGAGTTTGGTTTGGGGCAACAGCCCCCAGGAGTTTATGGTGGGGACCACAACTGTGATCACCAGCAATCAAGACCTTGGTAATATCCGGCAGTTAGGACCCCTTCAAGTAACATCAAAGCAAGTCTCAATTCTGGAGTTAAGACCTGCCTCAAGCTATAATATCCACACAATTCAAGACCCATGTGGTGCAGTAATTTTGTGCAGGCAAAATCAATTCAAGCAGTGCACAGTTTAAAGTTATTCCGTTCTGTCCCATAGCCTCCCTCCATATGCACACACATACACCAAGGACCTTCAGGTTAGTAATTGGATTTTTGATAAAAATAATCAAAATGGAATTTCTGGCACAGAAAAGCATGGCGATAAGTCTATGCCTTTGAAGAAGTAAAATGAGGAAGACATCTCAAAGATAGACACAAAGTGCTGGAGTAATTCAGTGGGCCAGGCAGCATCTCTGGAGAAAGGCTGGGCGTCATTTCGGGTTGGAACCCTTCTTCAGACTGTTTAAAGAGAATTACTCATTTATTGATAACACTGGGAGGACTCATCACTAGGAGTTATTGATGACATACAATTTGAAAAAGATTTGACCAATTTAAAATTGAATTGCTGTCATGTGGTGAATGGAGCTGAAAATGCAAGAAAGAGGAGCAACGAAGAAGTGATTAGTTAATACTGGAGCAGGAATGTTTGTTTTTTCCCCCCACAGGTCCGCATGAGGAAATCTTCCCAAGATATTCAAGATGTTCCACAGGCCAGAATTAGGTTAGACAATAATATGGAAATCACAAGAGGTCCAGAAATTCTAGACTTAAATGAATGAAGAATTCAACAGTCTTAGAGATAACTTTGTCATGTTACATCAATCCCACAACTTATTTTCAAATGAACAATCCGTAGACCAAATTCAGAAAACAACCCTCCTGGCAATTACATTTTAAAGGACATTATCAATTTACTGCTGGAATCATGACTAGTTTTCTGCTCGATTCAAATTCTATTGAGCAATAATTCTATGTGTCCTTGAAAATCATTACCAATGAATTTGTGCAGATTCCTGTAATTTTCTTTCCCTTTGGGATTTTCCAATTTAAAATCCCATGATCATTTATTCAATAGGACGCAGAGTGCTGGAGTTACCCAGTGGGTCAGGCAGCATCTCTGCAGAACATGGCTAGGTGATGTTTTAGGTCGGGATTCTTCTTCCGACTGGAAGGTGGTGGGTGGACACAGGCGCTGGGGGGGGGGGGGGTTGAGAGGCAGATGGTTGAAACAAAGACCCCTAGCCTGTGTCTATCTATCAGCTGCCACACTTTGTCCGGCTTCTCCTCTCTTCTAGCTTCCCCCCTCCCTCTCCACAATCAGTCTGAAGAAATGTTCCAACCCGAAACATCATCTAGCCATGTTTTCCAGAGATGTCTGACTCACTCCAGCACTTTATGTCATTTTGTGTAAACCAGCATCTGCAGTTCCTTGTTTCATCATTTATTCAATGTTCTGTTTTTAGCATCAACATCTGTAGGTTTCATCCATGCTTCAGATCAGAAGAAAAATTGTTTTACTGGGTTAATTAAATGGATCTTTACAGCATGTAGAATGAAGTCTGTTTCAACTTTTTAGCATGTTTCAAACATACCGTTTGCTTTCTCCAGAATTCATTATTAACATGAAGAAGCACAACAGATACATTTTTAAAATCTAATTGCACCAGAGGCTTAGATAATGCGTGGCAATCAGGGAAACTATAGCACGAACATAGCATTTCCAAATAAACATGATGTGGAGTGAATGAGATGACTCAGACAAATATGGTTACCATGACACCGTAAACCTCCTTTTGTGTTCAATAAAAGCGCAGGGCACATGTCTGCTGTGGACAGAACAATAAGCTATATAAACAAGCTTCAATGAAAGCATGCAAGAACTTAAAAGCAGCTCCTACACAAGCATGGTGACCCTTCAGATAAATTCTCAGCTCCCAGATAAGCCATGTAAAACCCAGTCTCAGCAATAGTAGGATCTGAATTTGTTGGCAACCGAATAGATGGAATCTTTTCTCATTGACATTACAGTGCAAAAAAGAAGCTTGTTATCTCACTGCGTGGCCTTGATTTAAAAAGGCAGGACAGTTTACAGCAAGGCGGGATCGCAGCTGAACTATTTCAATCAATCTATAATACGAGCAGAACACTATGACACACGTCAGATAGAGGTGGAACGGACAAACTATTTTAACGGAACATTAATCATTGTCACCTAGGATTCAAAAATTGTATAATTGATAAACGTTCCACATTTTTTTTTAAAGAATCTTTACAAACTTTCAAATCGTGTAATATTTTGCTGGAGTTGAAAATTACTCGAGCCCCTTTCCCACCCAGCCCAACCTTGTAAAACGAATTAACCATCACAATAGAACATCAATATTTGTAGTTTTATGAACAAACTAGACAAATTGGACCCGTTGGGCCCAAACCTCTCCTGCATTGGTGCAGCACCCTGTCCTCCCCCCCCCCCCCGCCCCTCTCTCCTCAACCCCCCCTCCCCTCTCCTCCCCCTTCCCCCCTCCCCCTCCCCTCTTAAACTTTAAAATGTGAATAACTAAAAATATAACCGATTTCAATAAAACTACTTGCATTATCACTAAAGTGACAATGGTGAGTCAGGTGGGCCTAAAATTGTCGCGCTATCGTGTACCGTTTTGGCTGAAGTTCAGTCACAAACAAGATAACAAACGAGTTTTAGTATATAGATAACCAAAATAATTAACTTTGCTATAGCTGTCTGGTCTTCTTTCTGATTGTTGTGTGAAATACACATGCTATTAAAAAAAGGATATATTTAAGGTGGTTATATTACAAATAAATTAGATACCAGCATGCAATTTAAGAAAATATATGGAAATGAAAAGTTAAGAATGAAATTACTTTTCTAAAAATTTATATCTAAATTGCTAAAATATTGTGTTTTAAAAAAATCATTGACATTAAAACAAGTACCGCACACAAACAAAACAAAAATTTACAACAATGGCTAAAATCCAATGGGAAACAGCAAAAAGTGATTTAGATTCAGAGAGAGACAAAGCTAAAAATAGAACTTTACAACCGATTCCTTGCAGGAGCTCAGTCAATTCAACACAGCAGGGGAGTTAAAGGAACACTTCAGCATCACACACTTGTCTCCCATGGAGATGACAGGGTTTAGTGAGGAGGGAGATGGCTCTCTTATACACTCAAAGGTATGTGACAATCCTGATAAACAAGATACATTCCCAGAGGGAACTCCGTGTGCCAGTAGGAGTAGTGGAGATGACGGCAGGAGACCCAAGGTCCACCATGAGGAAACTGGCAGGTGGTAGCTACTGTGGTCACCTCACGCGGCAACAAACCTACCAAAATGGAGCAATGCAAATAAAATATGAATCTGCTTATGAGTGATATGCACAATTTTACAACTGCGGACTGGAGATCCCCACGGAACAAAAATTGCAATTTATGTGGAGGTCTGAACTACCACCCATTACGAAATATAGAATAGCACAGGAACAGGTCTTTTGACCCACAATGTCACTGTTGAACACGATGCCGTTAAACTATCCCCCTCTACCTAGATGTGACCCACACTCCTCTATTCTCTGTGTATCCAAGTGCCATGGATAGGAAACGTTTTGAGGGATATGTGCCAAACGTGGGCCGATGGGACTAGTGTATATGGGGCATCTTAGTCAGCATGGGCAGGTTAGGAAGAAGGACCTGTTTCCGTGTTATATGACTCTATAGCTCTAAAGTCATCAATGATTTTACCTTTGTCGGAAAACTCGACAGGATGTTCTGTTTCTGATCCAGAGGAGCGGGTCTGTCGCAGAGGGTATTTCTTCGGTGTGACTGGAGTGGTCTGTTGTTGGCTGCGTGTCACCCTTCTTGTGGCATAAGCAGGCTCATCTGAAGCATATGAAGTTATCTGGCGCACTGGACTGGAATCTGTCAAAAGTTTGAGGCAAAAATCAGATCAACAACATCGGACTTAGAGAAACAAACTACAACCAACCCTTATTAAATTTAATTAAAAATAAAGTAATTTAATTTGGTGCTTAATATGCATTGCATTGTTTATTTTCTTAAAACTACGTGAAATTTTAACCATATAACCAGTTTTAATTGAGGTACTCAAAATTAAATTTGGATCGACCAATTTGAAAACAGGTTCAAAGTAAATAAATCAGGTAAAACTGAGCTTATGCAGACCTGAACACACAAGAAAATGCCGAGATTTATCCTATTTATTTAACAAACAATTGCCATACTAAGCACAACTTTGAAATTCAACTTATCAGCATATTTTTGATGATCATTCATTCTTACACAGTGAAGTTCCAGCAAATTAATGTATAATAATTAACATTTGGCCATAATTAACATTTGGCCTCCATCAAATGTTAATTATAATGGAGGCCATCCCCAAGTAACAAATAAATTTCATTTTTTACAGATGTGTAGGAAATAACTGTAGATGCTAGTTCAAATTGAAAGTAGACACAAAATGCTGGAGTAACTCAGCGGGTCAGGCAGCATCTCAGGAGAGATGGTATGGGTGACGTTTCGGGTCGAGACCCTTCTTCAAACTGATGGTCTTCAGTATGAAGAAGGGTCTCGACCCGAAACGTCACCCATTCCTTCTCTCCTGAGATGCTGCCTGACCCGTTGCCTTACTCCAGCATTTTGTGTCTACCTTCATTTTTTACAGAGGTTCATAAGTCAATTTTGACAAGTCGTAAAATACATTAAAAAAACATTTGATATGGTAACCGTACCTGCATAGTATTGTAATGAATAGCATCAGAAGACGAATGAGAAAGAAAAACTAAAAGTGGAGAAAGGAAACTAGTTCTGCTGTTCGAAGAAGTTCATGTATGCATGCATGTCAGACTTTTGAATTCAATCCTGTAATATGGAAGCTCGCTCATATGTAGAGATAGGTTTGGTGTTCATAACCTGGGGATGGCCTATAGTATAGCATATCGCGTTCAGCTTTTGTTACAATCAGTCAAAGTACTGTTTTTAATATGTTTTAATGTGATTACTAATACAATTTGTACCGAAACAACCAAGGCTTTATACTTTATCTTTGAAAATCTGCTACTTGTTTTCCGTGAGGGTTGCTGCATTTCATCTTCTTTGAGGATAATGTCAACATCCACAACTGTCTGTACAAGCAAGTGCAGGTGCTGGAATCTTGCGTAGAACAGAAAGTGCTGGAGTACGTCAAATGGTTAGGCATCATTTCCGGAGGACATGGATAGGCGATGTTACAGGTCAAAACCCTTTTCAGGGAGACACAACCTAACCATCACTTATCCATGTTCTCCAGTGACACTGCCTGACCTGCTGAGTTACTCCAGCATTTTGTGTTCTCCACAAATGTATTATTTTCTGCCCTGTTCAAAAATTTCCAATAATCTTAACGTAAACATATCTTCAGGAACAATGGAACAAAAATCTTCAATGTATATTTTTAAAGTATTGAACTTGTGGAAAAAGTCAGTTGTGGAACTGCACACAAACAATGTATTGCAAGATTCATTTTTATGGAAATGATGCACATATCAATCCCATCATTACTTTGTAATGATCTCAATAAGTCATTCTGTGCTTCACCTTGAACATCGTAAATAATTATTTGCTTCATTCTAATTATGTCAGTCTCTTAAATAGGAACACAATAAAATGCTTCAAAACGCTTGATATTATGAATTACTCAAAGTTCATTAGTTTCTTTCAACAATTGGAGAAACCTAATTTCAAAGAAATGAGAACAGACCTAGACTGAGTTAGCTGAAACCAAAGACAATAGATAATGATAAACATTGGGATGACTTTAAAGTGAATATGTTTCAGATATAGTTTAGCCAGAAAAGGATTGGAATTATTTGAAATTAATATCAGAATATTGAATATTAATATCAATTGGAGGAACAGCACCTCATATTTCGCCTGGGCAGCTTGCAGCCCAGTGGTATGAACATCGACTTCTCCAACTTTAGATAGTTCCTCTGTCCCTCTCTTCCCCTCCTCCTTCCCAGATCTCCCTCTATCTTCCTGTCTCCACCTATATCCTTCCTTTGTCCCGCCCCCCTGACATCAGTCTGAAGAAGGGTCTCGACCCGAAACGTCACCCATTCCTTCTCTCCCGAGATGCTGCCTGACCTGCTGAGTTACTCCAGCATTTTGTGAAATAAATATATGATCTACCGTCTGTGGTTCAAAAATGCTTTACATCTGTTTTCATCAGCAGGACATTAAAACAATCCGGTTAAGGCGTGAAGAATATTCGATATGATAAGCAAAAAGAGAAACTACTCAGGAGACTGGCATATTTAAAAGTATATAAATTAAACCTGAATAAGGTGGACCCTAGGCTGTTAAGGGAAGCAATGGAAGCAAAGCAGAAACACTAACCGCCATTTTCTAATTCTCTTTGGTTGTAAAGTTATAATCATAAAAAGAAACAAGCCCTTCAGCTCAAGTTCACATCAACCATCACCATTCATTTGCACTCATATTACATTGACTTCTTAAATTCTCCTTGCATTCTCATCAACTCTCCCAGATTCTGTCACTTTCCTGCACACTCAGGGAATTTTACAATAGCCAATTAACATACCCACCAGCATGTCTTACGGACGTGGGAGGAATCTGGAGCATCAGAATTAAACTCGCATGCAGGGAGATTGTGCAAACTCCAGACACAGCATCCAATGTCAGGATTCAACCTAGGTATCCGGCACTGTGAGACTGCAACTCTGCTAGTCTATTCTATTCCACTGCTCCACCCTATAAGTATGTGTCTGGAGCACTTTAAAAGCATTAAAAGAGCTCCATTGTTTAAAAAGAATGGAGTTGACTGAACAATTAAAGGTTAATCAGCATAACATCGGTGATGGGAAAATTACTGAAGTAAGTTTGTATTGACTGCCATTTGCAAAGTTACAGATTAAACGCACAAGGTCAGGAGAGATTTATTTGAAACATGTACAGCTGTATTCTTTGAGAACCGTGGTGAAAAAGGTTATCAAATTTAGAAGAGCATACATTTGGCACTGCCCCATGTGCCAGAAGTCATACTACAGATCACCTTTAGTAGGATTAGTATAAGAAAATAACTGCAGATGCTGGTACAAATCGAAGGTATTTATTCACAAAATGCTGGAGTAACTCAGCAGGTCAGGCAGCATCTCGGGAGAGAATGAATGGGTGACTTTTCGGGTCGAGACCCTTCTTCAGACTGATGTCAGGGGGGCGGGATAAAGGAAGGACATAGGTGGAGACAGGAAGATAGAGGGAGATCTGGGAAGGAGGAGGGGAAGAGAGGGACAGAGGAACTATCTAAAGTTGGAGAAGTCAATGTTCATACCACTGGGCTGCAAGCTGCCCAGGCGAAATACGAGGTGCTGTTCCTCCAATTAGGATTAGAGTGCAGTCGAGAAATAAATATTTCCAGGCAAACGTTGGTGTGGCCTGGAATCCATTTCTTGAAAAGATGCTCAACACAAAACCTTCCATATTTCAAGTGAATGATTAAATACTTTTTTTTAAACTCGATCAAAGTCGACAAGACTTTTTCACTACATATTGAAAACTGATCAGTCCAAACAGTTCATTGTTGTCCAGCATGGAAAAAGTGATCATCAGGTCGTTTTCTCTGCAGTGAATTAACTCTTACTTAATTTTCCTCCTGATATCTTGCAATAATACCTTGAGAACTCTGGCTATTCCGTAGCGAAGACCTGGTTAATCTGGTAGATCTGCGTGGCTGTCCATCACTCTCAGAGCTGTCGGTATGATCCAGATCAGCGGAAAAGTCTGAATCTTCGGTGCCGTCAGAGCTGCTACCTGCCTGTCGCTGAATCAGAATATACAACAGATCAACTTTAAAACCCCAGAATACACCATTGACATACATTTAGTCTCTCAAGAAATGGTTGACTATTGAAAAGGTAAAAGTTAAAAGTTTGACAGGATCAATCAATATTCCTTTTAAAGTTAGTGCAACTACGATAATGTGCAAGTCTTATGGCTTTACTGGTCAAAGGTGCAATGCACCATCAAATAATCAGCTAAAGTTTTTACTTTGGCTCTTTTTAACATTCAACATTAAATTAGCATCTCAATTCACTTACAGTACGCAGCATAAAACTATCTATAATTTGACACATATCGGCAAATTTGCTTAAAAAGCTCATGTAATGAAAATCCTATAGTTTAGTGTTGCACAGCAGGGAATGTCCCATTGATCATTCAAAGAGAAGCTGTTGCAGCACTGGAAAAAATAGCTTCATTGCACATTTAACCAAAGCTCTACCTGACCCTAGAAATCTTGATGTTTATACTGGAAACAAAATTAGAACACTCTTCTGTTTATCAGTATTGCCATCCTCCATGTAATGAGGGCAGCACATTCCCATTATTATCTATCCCTTCTCATTTTCGTAACTTCTGAGCGTTTGACACATTTGAACACGGTTTCCCCCTACACTTCTCCTGATGAGTGCATGTTAACTCGCTCAATTTTATATATTATCTATTCCATTGTAAAATATCCAATACTTTCCATTCACGAGATCATTAACCTGTGCCTTGAAGAGATAGACCGTGTCCATGTACACTGCTGATATGCAGTTGCAGCATTTATTAGCTTCTTTGACCAATTCATTTATTGTTGACCAAAGGACAATTAAGATTAGAATTTTTAAACATTTTATATATTTTATATAAATTATATATAAAACTATGATTGACAAATTAGCTTGAAATGTATCAGTTTTCCCCAGTTAAATCAAAGCCGAAGTCATTTTACGCCAATACTAATTCCATCAAAACTACACCCTAATATTCATGAAAAATTACAGCCCATGTTGAGCTTTCAGGCAACCCTTATGTTGCTTGTAGATATCGCCTATCTTACCCAGGCCCTAGTCATCTGCCTCCAGCCCTCACCCTCCCCCTCCATCCTGCCACCTCACTCTTGCATGACATCGTTTTACAATAATCAGTGCTGAAACCTATCGCACTTGTGACAAACATTCATCATGTGTGATTTTACCATCATTTCTAAATTTATAACTCCATAACACCTCTGGAAATTAGCATAAAGTCAAGGATACATAAAAAAATCTTTGGGATTTTTTTTATCATCTACCGAAAATTAACCACTATCTTTTAAAATATATATTTTTGAATGAACTATAGAATAAATAATTCATTTTCTTAAATTGTCTTATAACTTGAAGTTATAAGAGATGACCAATGCTTTTAAAAATATGCATGCACCAGGAGATGTTGGCCTAGCTTTTGTGATCAGTCCAAACCACGATTTCTCATTTTGATTGTTAACTGGGAAAGCATGGGTCACTATGTGTAGAACATCTTTAATATCATGAATGATACATTGGAAATTCTGTATCAGAAAATATTTACCTTGAGGTTGCCTCACACCAGCTTGAAAATGAAATCCAACCTTGAAAAACCAATAAAAATGAAGGCGGCTTTCTTGCCTCCCAGTAATGAGTCACATGTGCTTACTATGCTGAATTACTATCATAAGATTGAAAGTATTACATTTAAACACAAAAGGCCACTAGGCCAAGGGGAAAAATAAGGCCAAAACTCCTACTCTTCATTCTTATTTAGCAACTGTTGCAGATAGCCCACACGTAAAAATGAACAATCACTTGGCCATTATACATCTGTAGTTAAATAGCCTAATTACAACAATGAGCCACACAGGAAAATAATGATAGATTACAGCAGGTGTCAAGAGCTGCCCAGAAGCATTAGATCAAGAGGCCAGAAGGGAGGATAGATCATTAAACAAATCAAAGCAGAGAAAATTAACACAAAAAAAACACTTCTGCCATTGTAAACTTCCCAGATTATGCATTCTGGAAGAATCCCAGAAATATTGATAAATTAGCCAGTCAATCCACCTAAACACTGCAGAACGCCTATTGATAAAGCTAATAATAAATGTTCAACTTCTAGACAGAACAAGATTGTCATGAAATGATGATGACATTTAAAATGCATTAATTGAGAAACAAGGTAAATACTAAAGCTCATCAAAACAGAAGGCACATAGTCTATGGTGAAAGAAAGGCATAAGTTGTGGTAGGGATAAGAAACGTTCTGTGGCTGTGGCTACAATTCCCTGTGGCTGTCAAACTGTACAACTCCTACCCTTTCTGTCATGGGGTAGACTGACTTCCCCCCCCCCCAGCCATCTTTACACATCCTCCAAACCTTTCCACTTATCACTTTAATTTCATGTATATTGTGTTTTATGACTGTCGGCAGACCAATTTCCCTCCTGGGATAAATAAAGTTCTATCGTATCGTATCGTAAATATGGAAGCAGCATGGGATTATGCAAAAGATAATTTGGCAATTGATACCAAGCGATCCTCCTTCGCACAATGAGTCTGAAGAAGGGCCTCGACCCGAAACGTTACCCATTCCTTCTCTCCTGAGATGCTGCCTGACCTGCTGAGTTACTTCAGCATTTTGTGAATAAATACCTTCGATTTGTACCAGCATCTGCAGTTATTTTCTTACACTCCTTCGCACAATGATCACCAAGTAGAAGTTTTCCATGGAGAGCAATGGAAAATCTGGCCGTTTAGGCAATTATTCATAAAATGGTTAGGGTAGGTCTGGCTAAATGTCCAATTAAATGAGTTAATAGTGAAACACAAATTATCCTGCATGCTCGGTTAATTTCCAAAAGGTGTAATCAAGGCACCAACTCAAAATATTAACTGTTTTTTTCTGCATCAAAAATAGTTCTTAAAATTATTTATCTTAAATCAAAATTTTCTAACAACCCTGCAAGCACACCATGTGGGAAAAAAATTAGCCTTTGCATAAAGTATTAAGCAAATTCAATGCTTTGCTTCTCATCTTTCCTTTCCTCGCCCGGCTTCCCAGTTAAACAACACATTAATTTCCACTATTGCAAAGATTACATGCAGACAAAACAAATCAAGTGACAAAAGAAAAAGAATCAAGAATAGGCTGACAGTTAACAAGGAGAGAAAAACCCTACTCTTAAAAATGGCAATCATGCATTCTTATAGGGAGAAAAAAGACCTGCAAAAAAGACAAATCTGATGTTTTGAGCTCCAATCAAAATCTCATGTTTTTTTAAATTCAAGCAATCACCACTATTAACAGTCATGCAATGTGTTTTCAAATGATTGCACTAAAGAAAATTATCTGCCTCTCCCTCAATTCATTTTAAGCCAATTAAGAAAAGAGTCTGAATGTATGTTTTACTTTTCACTTTTTTACGAGTATAATGCGAAGCAGTTTCTCAAGTTAGTATGAGGCTGAAATAACTGGATCACAATTGAGATTAGAAGCTGAGACAGTTAATAAAATAGCAAGAATTAACATGCAAACTTATGGATTGCAAGGTTATCTATTTTCAACCAAACTAATGGCACTGTATTTTCTTTTTTTTAAGGATAAAAAGCTAAGAACATCCAATAAAAAAACAGGATCAATGAAAATCCTACAGGAATTGGGATTCATTTAAACAGCTTACTAAGTGGATAGAGACCAAAAAAAACAACAATCAAAGAGGTAAAAAAAGGACTTGGTATGAAAACAGTATCACTAATGGTACTAAAAGTTAATCATTCCCTCTATTTGCTTGGTACACTAATTTTAAATTTAGAAAAATCCACAAAATTTTAATAATCAGGGGTGTAAAAGATGTTTAAACAAATTAGATGGTTAGACTACTGTTTGTTTCTTGCATTTAAATAATGCTTTCACACCTTTTTCAGGATATCACAAAATGTGCTGCAGCCAATTAGGGTCCTTCTGTCATAACTGATTAATAAAACGTGACAATTTGCCCAAAGCATGTTTACACAAAATTCTGATAATTATCAAATAATCTGTTTGTTTTGTAATATCCAAGATTCAAAGGACAATAATGCAAAATAATCTTTAACTTCCATTTGAGATAATCTGGGGAATTTGTTAATTAATTTCATCAACAAAAAGGCAGCATCTTCAATTGTGCCACACACCCTCAGCACTGTACTGAAATGTCAACCTAGATTTTTCATGCTCAAATCTCTGGTATAAGACTTGAACCAATAACAAGGGAATGAGGAAAAAAAGTGTTGATACTTAAATCAGCCAGCTGAATGGCAGGACTGATCAGGACAAATCACCCATGATCACATTGGCTCAAAGGGCTATTGTTTATTGTCTATTGACTGTGTGAGATGACTGGCATATTCCTGTTCCTAAGGAATGTAAATTTTGCAAGAGAAGTCACAAGAATATGTTCAATAAATCTGGAAGCGTAAGCGAAAATGGTAAAAGACTAGATGGATACTTCAGAAATATTTAAAGGAGAATGCTAATAAAACTCAGCACATCAGGCCATAGCTGGGGAGAGGGAACTAGGAACAACATTTCAGTTCAATGACAGTTCAATATTAACCCTTTTTTTGGCAACTGTTGCTGAATGATCTACTTAGTATTTCCAGCATTATTGTAAATCTTGATTTTCCTTACACCAAAAGCACCGTGGCAAACAATGTCCAAGTTCAACCGTGCAAGCAGGCCATAACCTTTAACCCAACATGATTATAGATGAAGCAATATATGTTTTTTACTTTGCCTCTTCCTGGTTCACAATTTTTCTTTCGCATTTTTTTTGCTTTTTCTTTGCATTATATCATCATAAAAACTTGCTAACTTTCCAACGTGACAATTCGGCTAAAGAAAATTCAGGATTTCCTGTCTCTTTGCAATATACTCATAATAGCCAACATCTCTTTTCTTCTGAAGGAAAAAGTCTGAAGAAGGGTTCCGACCCAAAACGTCACCCATCCATGTTCTCCAGGGGTGTTGCCCGACCCGATGACTTACTCCAGCACTTTGTGTCTGTCTCTTTTTTTCCTCCCTATTGGATATAGCTTGTTGCTCTTAAACAAGGATTTTGTTTTTAATCAAGCCAATATTTCTGGTGTTCATTTCCTCCTGTAAACCTTCACTATAGGATTTTTCTAATATTGAAGGCAACATCCGGCTAACCAAATCAAAACAGCTTGAACGTAAACAAATGCAGAAGTTCAGATACTTATGTACAAAATGTAGATTAAGAAATGGTAAATAAGCAAAAAACAGATAATGGCTGATAATATTAAAATTTGGCAATGTTCTAAACAGGAAAGTCACCAAGTCCATTTTAGGTTAATGAAGGATGCAAGAGTGTGAAAATACACATCACAATTCTGCTAAAAAAGTTCAAACAAGTAACGATAATCCTGACAACCTTATCTCTCCGTGTAGGAAGGAACTGCAGATGCTGGTTTAAACCGAAGATAGACACCAAGTGCTGGAGTAACTCAGCGGGACAATCAGCATCTCCAGAGAGAAGGAATGGGTGATGTTTCGGGTCAGGACGGTCTGAAAAAGTGTGGATAACAGATTTGGTAGCAATACTGAAGCCCATGAAATTAGCAACTGGGTAAACATCAGAAGCAACAGAAGTGATAAATGGCTGCATATAAAATAGGAGGGAATTGGTATCCCTGGGGATCTGCACTTGGTTCACAACTGCTTTTGAAGCACATTAGTGACTGAAGCAGTGGTACAGAAATAAATATGTCAAAGTTTCTAACACAAAACTGCCTAATGTAGATTGGTAAAATGGGCAGCTAAAATCATGCAAATCCCTGGAAAGGCAAGGTCAATCAAGGAAGCCAATAACAAAGCATATTTAACTTTAAAACTGGTTACAGAGCAGGACTATTTAGAGATTGCCATAGCCTCAAAGAGGATGCAGCAAATGTGTTTCAATGATATCAAGGACGAGGGGTTGCATAAAGGATTTACAACATTAATTCTCAATCCACAGACATTTGGCCCGATATTCAAACAAAAAGCACCATCCTAAACATAAGTAAGCATTTTGTAATCTCTTTTGGCATTTATTTTATCCTGTCAATTTAAAAGTAAACATTAAAAGTCCTATTTCCAAATTACTGTTTTCAAAAATCATAACATTTCATTCCTTTACTACTTATTGCTAATGGGTTAATCACCCTGTTACCCCTCCCCCCAAACATATAGCCACAATGTCCATACCTGCCTCCTTCGATCACTGTCCATTTACTCACTAGGCCTCCACTTCACCTTGTTTGGATGCCTCCTGAGGGAACACAATCAGCATGGTATGATTACAACAGTGAAAACTTGCCCTATTCATTCTTTGGTTCCTAACTCTGCATTGACATACAAACACTAGAGGAGTAGACAGTGGGTTATTTGATCATAGTAATGATGAGTACATATGTTTGAGGGGGGTAAACAAAATGCTGGAGTAACTCTGCGGGACAGGCAGCATCTCTGGAGAGAACGAATGGGTGACGTTTCGGGTCGAGACCCTTCTTCAGACTGATCGAGGGAAGTCAATTGGTTATATTTCAACATATAATTCAAGATACGGGTTAGAAATCAGGCCACAATTCCATTCCCAGAAAATAAGAGGACCCTGGAATAGGTTCAAGGTTTCATATAGTGGGCAGCAATTCATCAAATTCCTTCAAACTCATTCTGATAGACACTGGGATCACATTATACAAAAGTTAGGTACTGCAATTCATTTTCAGGACCAGAATCAATTCCAAAGAGTATATTAACTTTAATAACTCCATGTTAATTCTGGATTATTATCTGGAAATAATCCAATTATTTTTTATGTTTTTCTTCTGAAGTCTTTAACAGGTTATGGACCATTCACCATTTGCCCTTTACAAACAGTGTCCTATTACCACATTCCTAATAACAGATCCTAACTTTTGTTATGACTGCTCCCACATACAAAGTCACCTGCTAAAACTTACTAAGAGCTATTGAGGGCGTGCAGCGTAGGTTTACTAGGTTAATTCCCGAAATGGTGGGACTGTCATACGTTGAAAGACTGGAGTGACTAGGCTTGTATACACTGGAATCTAGAAGGATGAGAGGAGATCTTATCGAAACGTATAAGATTATTAAGGGGTTAACACGTTAGAGGCAGGAAACATGTTCCCAATGTTGGGGGAGTCCAGAACAAGGGGCCACAGTTTAAGAATAAGGGGTAGGCCATTTAGAACTGAGATGAGGAAAAACTTTTTCAGTCAGAGAGTTGTGAATCTGTGGAATTCTCTGCCTCAGAAGGTAGTGGAGGCCAATTCTCTGAATGCATTCAAGAGAGAGCTAGATAGATCTCTTAAGGATAGCAGAGTCAGGGGGTATGGGTAGAAGGCAGGAACGGGGTACTGATTGAGAATGATCAGCCATGATCACATTGAATGGCGGTGCTGGCTCGAAGGGCCGAATGGCCTCCTCCTGCACCTATTGTCTATTGCCTATTGTAAGAGCTCTGTCAATTAAATTAATACTCTCACACAGGAACTCGTATCCAAGAAACAATATTACATGAATTACACCCCCCCCCCCCCCCCTCCCTCAGAAAAAAAGATTCCATAATATGATTGATTTTGATCGATTAATTGAAAGATACAACATGTAAACAGACTCTTTGCCCCAAGTCCAGTTATCCCACTTTCTCATCCACTCCCTACACACTTGGGGACAATTTACAGATTTTAATGCTTTGGCACATCATCCAAATGGTTATTTACAAACTGAGTATCATTTAATACCAGAGCTAATGATAAATTAAACTAAAGGGAAAGTTACAAGATGGAGTTTTTTGAATGTAATATAATCCTTCATTACTATTTAGTGTGAAATATGATCAGTTATCAGTATTTTATCCGGGTTGATTGCATTTAAACACAAGGAAACATTTTTTTCTGGATAAATTGCTGAACAATGTATAATTCCAAGTCGTGTTAGTATTAATCAGTCACGGGGAAGCTCAGGACCCCCAGGGATCTTGTGGCAGCGTTATTGTGAGAATTTGTGGAAGCAATGACATAAACATGGAACATCGAGACATCCATTTGGCTAACTTCCGAGGTATGTCAATAAAATTTCCATAAATGGATAGGCCTACAACACACTTAAAGATCTGACAAGTGCTTACAGGTAACTGGGACAAAGACGTGTAACCTTGAATATGGATACAGAAACAAACCAAAAGGATAGAAATAACTAATTTTGGAAACCAGTCAAATAAGATGCAGGTTGGTTGACCAAAATTTCGTTAAAGGTTTAGTTGAGCAGCATCTTAAAGAAGAAAGGGATTGTTGCGCTCAGGAGATTGGCAGTTGAAGGAAGATGTTGCTGCCAAGAGTGGTGATTAAATACAGAGACGTGGAAGGATACATTCTAAAGCCAGGCATAAAGCTCAGATGGATAAAGACTGGAAGCTGTTCAAAAATGAGGAATGGCGATATCACAAAGGTCATTGTGAATTGTGTCAGTAGGCACAGTGGTGATGAACAACATGCAAATCAATGAAAGTCTGGAGCAATTTGGGATCTTATCAATGTTGGATTTTATTTGGTTTAAAGACTATTTAAATGAAGAAAATGCCACCCAGGTATATACAACACCAATGAAATCTGGTGGCAACAAAGGCATGGATGAAAGCTTTGGTAGCAAATGAGGTGAGATACCAGTTACACCCTGCTGAATGAAACTGTTGAAAAGAAGTGTTTGAAAAGGGATCACTTAATGTCACAATAGGATAAAGCAAACTACCTCCTGCTCTACGAAGATCATGTAAAGATGTTGCATGCTCAAATGGAAATATTTGAGAAGCATTTTTTAATTTTAAGTCAATTTAAATTTTTTTCAATCCTTTACTTTGCATCCAATGTGAGCACCTCTAGTTCAACTGCAACAATAGTTAATTTTTATCATTACAACATGCCTAAAATATTCTGTAAATATATCTGTAACATCTGAACATTACAAGCATAAAACTGCAACATTATCAGTTGCATTGATCAGTGCGTCAGTCCATGTGTGTACATGCGATTGTACGTGTTCCTATGTCTGCGCGTGTGTGCGTATCTGCACATCTGTCCGTGTGCATCCGCTTCTACGTACGTGTGCATCTGTGTGTCTTCAGCAACGGTCTTGAACTTGGAATACATTACAACTTACTTTTTGCGACATAACTAGTCTTTCTCATATTTTTAAGTTAGCCCCATCACTAATCATGTCTCTTTGTGCTAGAATTGTTGCAACTTTTTTTTTTAAATACTGCTTTCTTCAAAGTTTCACATGGATCCTACACAGCTAATAATTTTAAAGCTAGAAGCCTTGTGAATGATTTTCTTGGTGGATTGCGCCATATGATCCGAGGCTTCAAAAATGTGCAAAATACATTAATTGGCAGTAAACTAATACAGAGATTACATGGGAGAAAAGCTGGTAAAACTAACAATCAACTTTGTATTTACTCTATTTTACCAGTAAGAGAATTGTTTCCAAGATTGTCTTCACTCCTTGTATTTGCCAAATGAAAAATGCATGCCTTTATTTCATTCATAAATACAACATTTGCCTTCGTCCACTTTATTTGGTGTGCATATATTCCAAACCGATTCCAGTTAGAAGACTATGGATAATATATTCATTTGTACAGATGTTTGCTATTACATATATACATTGAGTGTGTTAACTCCAGATTATTGCGTATAGGACTCACTTTGGGAAACTTGTGAAAATAGGCGAACAAGTAAAAATGTGACAGTTCTGAAGTCAGTCTCACTCTTTAGGATTTGCGCTTATTATTTACATGAACCAAAAAATAGACAACCTGAGTTATCATCAATTTCAAGGATTATGTGCAATGTTATTACTATATTTAACAACTATATTCAGCAAGAAACTCATTTTATACAATGTAGACACCTGACCAGTAGCTTTAAAGATGGTAATTGATGGATTTACAACCATTTTTGGAAAAATGGTAAGTGAAAAGTGCAGATTCTGACTTTGAGCAGTCGTGCTTTCTAGCACTTTACCAAAAAATGATGTGTTTTCTTTTACAGTTATCAATGCAATCTATAATTCAGAGACATGCCTGCTCTTCTAGAAGCAACATTTCTCTACCAATGCAACAATTCAATAATATAAAATACAAATCTGCATAAGGATCACAATCTCAGTTTTTGGCCTGGGCCTTGTTTGAAAAACAATGCTCCATCACCTTTACCAAATATGAATCGACACTTAGGTGCTTTCCATAAGAAGTACAGAGTGAGGTGTGGGAGCAGCAGTGATGAAGCATCTGCAATCCCTTGAGCTTGCATTGCCAGTCAATGAGATTAATGTGACCTACATCTTTATGCCTGCCTTTGTTTTATATTTTTAGCACCCACAGGTATTAAATCTATTAAGCAATCCAAGTTTAAATTACAAACGACCTACAATAAATTGTCATGGGAAAGAGATCGTCACTTTCTACCATAGTGCAAAAGGGTTTCCTAATTCTACATCCCAGCGTCATCTTAAAGATGGTCCAACCAACATTTAAAAACGTGCAGAGGCATTGTTGAAATTCCAAAACTTTGAAGTTTCAGTACTGGAAGTTCAAAAGCTGGTCACCATTGAACATACGACTCGTATAATCAAAATTAAACTGTTGCTGGGAGAACCAAGGAATGTACTCATGGATGCAGTAAAGAAAGCAAAAGCAATGGATGTAAAGCAAAGCAAACAGGGATGTAATGCTGAAGCTTTATAAGGTGCTGGTCAGGCCGCATTTGGAATATTGAGTGTAATTTTGAGCACCATATCCGAGGAAGGATGTGCTGGCGCTGGCGCTGGAGCAGGTCCAGAGGTTTATAAGAATGATCCCAGGAATTAGTGGGTTAACATATGATGAGCGTTTGATGGCACTGGGACTTTATTCGCTGGTGTTTAGAAGTGTGAGGGGGGACCTCATTGAAACGTACAGAATAGTGAAAGGCTTGGATAAAGTGGATGTGGAGAGGATGTTTCCACTAGTGGGGGAGTCTAGGACTAGAGGTCTGTAGATCAACCATATTAGATCGCCTTCACTATATCTATCACCTCACTTATTATGCATGCTGCACATTCCACATGTGATCCAGTCCGGATCTTCATCCCTACCTGGACTATGTAAGGTGCTTCCACTGTCTCACAGCAGATTTGATGCTGACTAAGAAGACGATAGCATGTAATGTTTCCTCCGCTTGTGTTACAATAAAACTATGAGTTGTTACTCCTGTGTATGGGTTTTATTCAAACAACATGGTGTCAGAAGTGGGATCGAGATGTTTACCAGACAGGTCCGACAAGGAATGTATGAGGATGTTCAGTCCTTCGATAGCAGGCAAATCGGGCTCGTTAGGCTCAGGGAGTTTAACGTTAAGCTGTAGGAGTTGCGTGGGAATGTTCTGGCTGCAGCAGGTGCACAGATTGTTTTGTCTCAGGTCTGTTCCCACGGGAACGACCGCAACGGAGGAAGTGATTTTTGCGTTTACAGTAATTGCAAATTTTTCCAAAAGGAGGACATTGTTCACGAATTCCAACATGCGAACCTCCACAGTTCCCACATTTATAATGCAGACCTCACACTGGAAAGGGCTGAGAATCGCTGTCGTGTTGCAGAGTTGACAGACTCGCACACTAAGACTCTGAGACCGGGTCCCCATTCTGCTTATGATATAAATGTTGCCGGCACGTTTTACCGGGTTCAGCGCCAGGCTTCAGCAGTGCCCGTAGTAGTTCAGCAGTAGTAGATCCCATGCCGGATTCATCAATAAATGCAAGACTGTACCGTACACGTGCAGGTCACACCTGCCAGCCTACCATAAAGTACCAGGCCTAACATAAAGTACCAGGGCTACGTTTGAACTGCCTTTGGTGTCATTCTCTATCAGCTTATTTATACTTGTCACATATAATCGATGGTACATATATTTTGCAAGTGACCACCATAATCTATATCTATTTTATTATGGGTTAATTCCTTAAGAGGAAGGATGTAGATCAACCATATTAGATCGCCTTCACTATATCTATGCATGCTGCACATTCCACATGTGATCCAATCCGGATCTTCATCCCTACCTGGACTATGTCAGCTGCCTTCCATTGTCTCACAGCAGACTTGATGCTAACTACAGAGATGATAGCATGTAATGTTTCCTCCGCTTGTGTTACAATAAAACTATGAGCTGTTACTCCTGTGTATGGGTTTGATTCAAACAACAAGGTCATAGCCTCAGAATTAAAGAACGTTCTTTTAGGAAGGAGATGAGGAGGAATTTCTTTAGTCAGAGCTTGGTGAATCTGTGGAATTCTTTGCCACAGAAGGCCGTGGAGGCAATGTCAGTGGATATATTTAGGGCAGAGATAGATAGATTCTTGATTAGTATGGGTGTCAGAGGTTATGGGGAGAAGGCAGGAGAATGGGATTAGGAAGGAGACATAGATCAGCCATGATTGAATAATAATAATAATAATAATGTATTTTATTTATATAGCGCTTTTCATATACTCAAAGACGCTTTACAGAGATTTAGAGAACATAGGGAAATGAATAAATAGATAAATAAGTAAATAAATAAACGAACAGAGAAAGGAGACAGAAGGTGAGGTGACCTTCAGTGGTTGAAGGCAGTACTGAACAGGTGAGACTTCAGCGATGTTTTGAATGTGGTGAGTGTGGAGGAGTCTCTAACGGTTTGGGGTAGTGAGTTCCATAGGGTGGGAGCAGCGATGGAGAAAGCCCTGTCCCCCCAGGATCTGAGTTTGGTCCGGATGTGGGGGGATAGGAGATTGGCAGCAGCAGAGCGGAGGGTGCAGGTGGGAGTGTGCCTGTGGAGGAGGTCGGTCAGGTAGGATGGGGCCAGGTTATGGAGGGCTTTGTAGGTTATGAGGAGGATTTTGTACTGGATTCTCTGGGGGATGGGGAGCCAGTGGAGTTTATAAAGGACGGGGGTGATATGGTCACGGATCGGGGTGTGGGTGAGTAGACGGGCAGCGGAGTTTTGAATGTATTGAAGTTTACTGATGATTTTTGAGGGTGCGCCATACAGGAGGCTGTTGCAGTAGTCCAGACGGGAGGTGATGAAGGCGTGGATGAGGGTTTCTGCAGCTGTGGAGGAGAGGGATGGACGGAGACGGGCAATGTTTTTGAGGTGGCAGAGTAGACTTGATAATGGCCGAAAGGGCTAATTCTACTTCTAACACATGATCTTATGATTATGATCTTATGGATGCAGAGATTGAGAGAGGTGGATGGAGGGGGCAAGGGCAAGGAAAATCAGAGATAGGAGAAACAAATGTTAGACGCAATTAGGTGTAACTGACACCTCAAAGTTAATAATGCAGTTTGACAAAAATAAGGCATATAAGGGTTGTGAACAATAGAAGCAAAGGGCAACAAGGAGACAATTGGAAAATTCAAGCAACATAGCACTGACCTCTGAATTTCAGCAGCAAGTAAGAGAACAGTGGGATGGATGCGAGCGATGTTAAGATGAGGAAAAGGTTCCAATAAATTATAAAGAAAGGTTTTCTTGAAACATATTGACATTCTTCTTCATGGGATTATTAAGCACATAATCAAGAGCATCCAGAATATATGTCTAAGATCAGCATGCCTTGATTAACAAAAACCCAGAAGAAAAGCAACCAGGAAAAATAGTTTTAACAATCAAATGGTGAAAGGGCAATCTCAGATGAATAATGAAACGTACAAACTCATGTTTGTACTTACAAACATAAAAAAATAAAAAGGTGCAAAACATGAAGAGGTTGGCAACATTTTTAATTATTCCGTCCTTCAGAATTAAAAGGGGAAGGCAAAAGCAACAAGTCATTGAGTAATCCACATAGAAATGATTGCACTGAACAAAGAGGGATAATTCTGAACATAAAATACCAGGGACTACTGCAAAACTACTAAGCATGTAAAACAGCAACTGTGCTGATAAGTGATGAACACGGCAGAGCATGTTGAACAGGCTTACTTGCCGCCTAAATTCACCAAGGATTACCATGCATGTTCCACAACTGAATCATCAACTGACTTCAGTTTATTACTATGTAAAAAGGATAGAACTAGTTGAAAGGAATATAACTTTATAATAACTCCAGTAAGCCCTTGTATTAGTGTGTGTGTGTGTGTGTGTGTGTGTGTGTGCGCGTGCGTGCGTGCGTGCGTGTGTGTGTGTGGGGGGAAGAGAGGAATGGTGTCCATTATTGCCAATGGTCCACTATAATGGAGTAAGGGGTTTTCCTCCATTGACATCACTGCCCAGGCGCGAGGTCAGAATCCTGGAGCACTGGCACTGAGAGCCCAGTGGGACCTCCCTGACCACACGGAACGCAACAGCCCAAGAAGATCGCCTGGTAACATCTTGTCCACACACCTGGGGAACAGTATAACTGCTGTCCCTGCTGCTGATTCCCGTATTCAGAGCAATAGATTGAGACCTCCTGACTGGGGTGTTGGGATGGCAGGGTAGTGAGGAAACCCTGTCCCTCTCTAACTGAGACTCTCACAACAAACTGCCCGCCCGGAGTTCAGGGTGAAAGGATATCAACCTTAAATGCTAACTCTATTTCTCCTTCCGAAGACACTAATCTGCCTAACCTGCCGAGTGTACAAAGTTCTTTTTAACAGTTAAACATGTATTTTTGTTCCTGCAAACTAAAATACTAAACACCGTTACATTATTTAAGAGTTCAGTGTCCTTGAAGCAATTGATTGTCAATTTCAATGCTTGTCAATATCAATGACCTTCGCTGTGTAACTAGCAGCCTGTGTCCTTAAAGAGACAGCCCCCCTATAACCGAAATCCATTGTAAAGAGGTCTGTAATAATGTTTGTAATCCTCAAATTAGTTGTTAAGTCCTTAGTTCTTATGGGATTGGACAGGTTAGATGCAGGAAAAGATTTCCCAATGTTGGGGGAATCCAGAACCAGGGGTCACAGTTTAAGAATGCAGGATAGGCCATTTAGGACTGGGATGAGGAAAAACGTTTTCACCCAGTTGTGAATGTGTGGGATTCTCTGCCACAGAAGACCAATTCACTGGATGTATTCAAGAGAGTTAGATATCACTTTTAGGGCTAACGGAATCAAGGGATATGGGGAGAATCGGGGTACTGATTTTGGATGATCAGCCATGATCATATTGAATGGCGGTGCTGGCTCGAAGGACTGAATGGCCTACTCCTGCACCTATTTTCTATGTCTATGTTTCTAAATTGAACACCACAGTCTGTTAAAGATATTGTGATACAGTTTACCTCAAACACCAACATCTAGCTACATATTAAAAGAAAGCAGAATATGGGCATGCTGTCGAGTTTCGAATTTACTACCCATCTCCAATTGCCCTCAAGGAAGTGCAGGTGAGCTGTCATCGATGATGTGGTTCCAAAAGCCACCATCTGCACACCCAAATCAGAAACCCTGGGTCGGACGGGAAATCCATGCTAAACTTAAAGCACGGACAACTGCCTTCAACTCAGGCGATCTCAACACCTACAAGGTAGCCAGATATGACCTCCGGAAGTCCATCAGGAAAGCCAAGAGAGACTACAGAAACAAAGTGGAATCTAACTACTACAGCTCGGACTCCAGACGCATGTGGAGTGGATTACACTGCGTCACAGACTACAAAGGGAAAAACAGGAGCACTGTTCAGCCGACCGCATCGCTCTCAGACGAGCTTAACACCTTTTACGCCCGGTTCGATGCAGACAACACAGCGCCCACCCCGAATCCACAGGTGTGCAGGGGGACTACCACACTGTCCTTACAAACGGCAGACGTGAGGCGGTCCTTCAAAAAGGTCAACGACCGCAAAGCTCCAGGGCCAGATGGTATTCCAGGGCGGGCCCTCAGTGCGTGTGCTGATCAACTGGCAGAGGTGTTCACCAACATCTTCAACCTCTCTCTGAGTCAGTCTGTGGTTCCCATCTCCTTCAAAGCATCCATCATCGTTCCTGTTCCAAAGAAACCAGTAACCTCCTGTTTAAATGACTACCGTCCTGTCGCACTGTCATCAGTCATCATGAAATGCTTCGAGCGACTAGTCAAAACTCACATCTGCTCCTCTCTCCCTGACACCTTGGACCCTCTTCAGTTTGCATATGGACCAAACAAGGCCACGGACGATGCCATCGCCATGGCAATACATACTGCGCTCACCCACCTGGACAAAGGAAATACATATGTGAGAATGCTCTTTATTGACTACAGCTAGGCATTCAACACTATTATTCCCTCAAAACTCGTCCCCAAGCTCCTTGATCTTGGACTGAAGACCTCCATCTGCGGATGGATATTCGATTTCCTGAGGGGCAGGCCCCAGGTGGTGAGAATTGGCAGCCACACCTCTTCCTCACTGATCCTCAACACAGGCACACCACAGGGCTGTGTGCTCAGTCCTCTCCTGTACTCCCTGTTCACGCACGACTGTACTGCTAAGCACAGCTCAAACAGCATCCTAAAGTTTGCTGACGACATGACCATCTTGGGCCTCATCACAGACAACAATGAAACGGCCTACAGAGAGGAGGTAAAGGCACAAAACAGCTGGTGCCAGAAAAATAACCTCTCTCTCAATGTCAGCAAAACTAAAAAGATGATCGTGGACTATCTCTTTAGTCCACAGCAGAAGAGTGGACACCTCCCCATCCACATCGGTGATGCTGAGGTTAAAAGGGTCAGCAGCTTTAAGTTCCTCGGTGTGCACATCACTGAGGACCTTTCCTGGACACTGCACACGGACACAATAACAAAGAAGGCCCACCAGCGGCTCTTTTTCCTGAGAAGACTGAGGAAGTTTGGCATGAACGCCAGCATCCTCACAAACTTCTACAGATGCACCATCGAGAGCCTGCTGACGGGCTGCATTACAGTCTGGTACGGGAACTGTTCTGCCCACAGCCACATATCACTACAGAGAGTGGTGAAGACGGCACAGCACATCACTGGCAACTGTCTCCCGGCCATTCAGGACATTTTCCACCGGCGGTGCCTGCGGAAGGCACGCAGCATCATCAAGGACCACAGCCACCCAGGCTGTTCTCCTTGTTACCGTCAGGCAAACGATACAGGAGTATGGCTGTGCGTACCACCAGACTTAAGAACAGTTTCTACCATCGGGCCATCAGGCTTCTGAACTCATAAACACATTTCAAATCATATAAGTTAATTTTTTTTTAATTGTCTTTTTACCTATTTTTAATATTGTCTTTTTACCTTACTAATGTCATTTTTGTAATCTTATTTATCCTTGGAATATTACTGCTGAGGTGACCCGTTGTCTTGTCAAATACATTTCATTGTACCGTTGACCCTGTGCCAACCTACATATGACAAATAAAATTTATTATTATTATTATTATTATTCTTGAACCCCAGCATTCATGAAAATTAGCGGTCCCAACATTGACCACTGCGGAACACTACTAGTCAGTGGCAGCCAACCAGAAAAAAAATCGCCTTTATTCCCACTCATTGCCTCTGCCATTCAGCCAACCTTCTATCCATGCAAGTATCTTCCCTCTAATACTATGGCCTCTCATCTTGTTTAGCCACCTTATCAAAGGCCTTCCGAAAATCCAGGTAAACAACATCCATTGACTCTCCTTTGTCTATCTTATTATTTACGTCCTCAAATATTCTAACAGATTTGTCATGCAAGATCTCCCCTTCACAAAACCATGTTGATTTTGGCCTATTTTATCATGTGCTTTTAAGTATTTGGAAATAATGGACTCTAAAATCTTACCAACCAGTGAATTCAGCCTTGCTCCCTCTTGAAGAACAGAATAACATTTTTAGATAATTCAGAAAGATGCCACTAAACAGAACTAGAACGAATAAATGGTTAAGGTTAAGTGCAAATCAAACAGGCTGTTTTCTCCACAATGTCATTAAGCTTTTTGACAGTTATTAATGCTGCACTCATCCACACATACGGAGAGTATTCCATCAAGCGTGTTGTGGATTGGGGTATTGTACATGGTGAAAGAGCTCAAGGCATGTCATTCATTGTAGAATATCCAGTCTCTCACCAGGATATCCCCTCTCTCTCACAGCAACAAGATTTGTGTGGCTGCTCCAGCTGATTTTCTTTTCAATAGTTATTCCCAGAGCACTAGATATTGTAAAACAGAGATCGAGGATGCAGGCACATAGTTCCATGGACGTGGCGATACAGGTAGACAGAGTGGTGAAGAAGGTATTTGGCAAGCTTGCCTTCATCGGTCAGGGTATTGAGTACAAATGTTAGCACATTATGGCTATTCAAGATGTTGGGAAGACCACATTTAGAGTGCTATGTACAGTTCTGATCACTCTGCATAGGAAAGATGTCATTAAACTGGAAAAGATGCTAACAAGATTTACAAGGATGTTTCCGGGTCTGGAAGGTTGGTCTGAATTATAAGGAGACGCTGGTAGGCTAGGTATTTTTTCCGTAAAACTTAGTAGTAAAACACACCAGGGCAAGAGAGGGTACAAGGAGAATGACGACTGATAGTGAATTGTGGCATTGGGCTTAGGGTGATTTTGCCAAGCAAGGAGCAGAAGCCTAATTTCAGGATGGTGACTGGTTACCTACTGCTAACCTCTGAAATCTGGCAATACGGGTAGCTATCAGCTTATCATTTTGTTTTAGTTTAGTTTAGAGATACAGCGCGGAAACAGGCCCTTCGGCCCACTGATTCCGCACCGACCAGTAATCCCCGCACATTAACACTACCCTGCACACACTAGGGACAATTTTACATTTACACCAAGCCAATTAACCTACAAACCTGTACGTCTGTGGAGTGCGAGAGGAAACCGAAGATCTCGGAGAAAACCCATGCAGGACACGGGGCGAACATACAAACTCCGTACAGACAGCACCCCATAGTCAGGATCGAACCTGGGTCTCTGGAACTGTAAGGCAGTAGCCCTACCGCTACGCCACAGTTACGCCCGTTTTGTTTTGATCAGTCCAAAGTCTGGCAAACACATAAATTACATAGTTTGAGAGTATACAGAGATTCTACGAAAGAAAAATAAATTCTGTTCCTGGCTATAATAGTATCCTCTTATAACTCAGGATGGTATCACTGCACTAATTTTGTCACAGAGTCTTTCAGAAATACATCCCCTCTGACTTTTAAGGGTTACGTAAACCTCTGGATCTGTGTCAGTTAAAAATATTTCTGTTCTTTGCAACATCTTCTAGTTTTGGTCCGGGCCATTGGGAACTTTGGCGTGAGAAATATCACATCACGTAGTGACCATACTCTTCTCACAAAGATTAGGTTTAGGTACATTACTGCCATGTGCACTGAAGTTTTGCATGTTATCGAAACAGATCAGATGTACCATACACAAATACAATTAAGTCAAAGCTGTGCATTATAGACAGAGCAAAGGGGAAGAATATAGTTTTCAGTATCGTAACGTTGGACAAAGTCCAATGTTCACAAGGGGTAGTGGTGAATCAGACAATACCCTAGCTTATGGAAGGACCGTTCAGATAACAGAGGGGAAGAAGCTGTTCTGGAGCCTAGTGGTGCATGCTTTAAGCTTCTGTAGGTTTGGCTGTTGGGAGTAGGGTGAAGGAAAAATGACCGGGGTGGGACTTTGATTATGTTGGCTGCTTTTCTGAGGCAGCTTGACGTGTAGATGGAGTTGATGGTGGGACATTTGGTCTGTGTGATGGACCAAGCTACATCTACAACTCGGACACAGCTGTTCCAAAACTAAGCTGTGATGCAATCCAACAGTAAGCTTTCTATGTGCATCTGCAGCAGTTTGTAAGTCACTAGAGATATACCAAATTTCCTCAATCTCATCAGAAAGTAGAGGTGCTGGTGTGCCATCTCAGCTATCATATCAATGTGGTTGGTTCATGACAGATCCTTGGTAACATTAACTGCAAGGAACTTGAAGCACTCAACTATTTCCACTTATTATATTATTATTATATTTTCATATTTCAGATACAGCGCGGAAACAGGCCTTTTCGGCCCACCAAGTCCGCACGGCCCAGTGATCCCCACACACTAACACTATCCTACACACACTAGGGACAATTTTTACATTTACCCAGTCAATTAACCTACATACCTGTACGTCTTTGGACCATTGATGTACTTCCGCACCATTGATGCTGATTGGGGCATGTACTCCACCATGCTTTATGAAATCAATTACCAGCTCCTTCATCTGACTAACATTGAGGGAGAGGTTATTGCCCAGATACCAAGACTCTTTAAGTTTTCCATTTTGTTCTCGGTCTCGTCATTGTTCGTGATTCGGCCCACCATAGTGGTGTCATCTGCAAACTTGTAGATGGAATTAGAACTGAATTTAGCAGTACAGTTGTGTATACATAAAGAGCATAGTAAAGGACTGAGAACACATCCTTGCAGGACCTCCTTGAGAATTATTGTGGAGGTGTTGTCACCTACCCTACTGACTGTGGGCTGTGGGTCCGAAAATAGAGGATCCCATGGCAGTGGGAGAACTGATTCTTGGGTCGAAGAGTTGAGAGATGAGTTTGGATGTGATTATGGTGATTATAGTAGATAAATAGGAATCCTTGTTGTCTAGGAGTTCGAGAGATGAGTTTAACGCCAGGAAGATGGCGTCAGTTGTGGACCTGTTGCGACAGTAAGCAAATTGCAGTGGAACAAGGCTGGCTGCTGGAGTTAATATGCGCCATTACCAGTCTCTTGAAGTAAATACCCATGTCATTCAACAAACACAGCCTCGTGGATTGATGCTGCAACAATATGCACAACCTTTTACAGACCAAAATACCGACTCCACAGGCTTGGATATAACATTTGATTTTAGCTTTATTCGAAACAAATAACACCAAGAAATCTTTGGCTTGTGGTATTACTTCCAAGAAGCATTGCTGCGATGACAACTGTGACCATCTCACTCCAAGAATACCCATATTCATAAAGTCTCCAAAACCAGAACCAAGCAAAGATGTATGGACGAAATATATGCACAGAGGCTAAAGTCCAAACTGATACCAATGGTAGTCGTTTTCCATCCAGAATATGGTGCGGGTCTCGAAACACTGCCTGTGAGACTGGTAGAAATAGAAACTCTCATCCTTTTTAAACAGTCGAGCGACACAGTGGCAATGTACAGTTTGTATGTTTTCCCTGTGACTACGTGGGTTTTTTCCAGTTGGTCTGGTTTCCTCCCAAATCCCAAAGACATGCAGGTTTGTAGTAATTGGCTTCTGTAAATTGTCCTTGGTGTGTTGGATAGTCCTAGGGTACAGGGTGATCGTTGAGGGCCTTTTCCCCGCTGTAACTCTAAAGTTTAAAGTATTTGGACGTATTGTTGAAAGCCCTGACCTGCAGGACCATGAAGCTGGTGCCCGGAAAGTGAAATAAAGTGGTTTTGGTGATATATTTACAACAATTCAATTAAATCATTGCCATTTCTTTCTTCAAAGCATACTAAACATCTGTAAAACGAAAGTGCTTCACTAATCTACTGCCACTGTCCGTTGATGTACAAGTAACATGAATTGTCATCAACGCACTGTGAACAATGCCTCTGCAAAATCTTACAAGGCCACTAGCAGGATAGGCCACCCAATGTCAGGGTCTTCTCCATCCATGGTAACAGAGGTACTAATCAAACTCAACCAGCTCCAATGAAAAACCACATCTATCAGATAGGATAAATGCAAAGGAACACATCAGAATGCCAAAACAACTTCTCCACTCCGAGCTCCAACACGATAGGCGATTACCAGCAGATTAGAGAAAATACTTCAAGTGACATCTTCAACATTTCCTTACACAAAACTAACAACTTTGGGTGATGCAAGAAAATAATTGATCCTTGGCTGCTCAAGCTAAACTAAACTACAGTTCAAATAAAATGGGCAGAAAACAATGTCAAGAAGATATGAGACAGCTCAAACCTCTCTCACTGAAACACCTGGAGACCAGGCAAAAAGTTTAATGAGTGACTGACAATTCAAACAACACACATGTGCCAACCACAACAGAATCTACCAGGTACCCATAACATTCCTGGAACGTGGGACGCATAGTGGAATCAAGTCATCTTCTACCCGAGGGACTCCCTAAGAACACAAACCTACGAGATAGGTACTGTACAGTGCGGTTTACTCCTCAGAACTGACCTTTACACCAACATATCTTTCAGGTTATTGAATCTGCCAGAGCTGATAGATCTTGCAGCAATCTTAACCTCGAAGAAGATTGTCACCAGCTTTTATTCAGCAGGTAAGGTAGTTTTCAGTCCACACTTGTCAAAGAGAAGAACGTCTTTATGAAAACCATTGCAGCGTAACTCAGTACAAAATGCGTAAACTGAACACCATAAATACAGAGCGGTAATAGGAATGTGTTGCATTGTTGGAGGTGCATTCTTTCATGTAGGTAGGCCCAAAATGCGGGAGTAACTCAGCGGGTCAGGCAGCATCTCTGGAGAGAAGGAATGAATGACGTTTTGGGTCGAGACCCTTCTTCAGACTGATGTCAGGGGAGGGGGCGGGACAAAGATAGGATGTAGTAGGAGACAGGAAGGCTAGTGGGAGAACTGGGAAGGAGAGGGGAAAGAGAGGGACAGAGGAACTATCTGAAGTTAGAGAAGTCAATGTTCAGACCGCTGGGGTGTAAACTACCCAAGCAAAATATGAGATGCTGTTCCTCCAATTTGCACTGGACCTCACTATGACAATGGAGGAGGCCCAGGACAGAAAGATCAGATTGGGAATGGGAGGGGAGGTTGAAGTGCTGAGCCACCGGGAGATCAGGTTGGTTAAGGAGGACTGAGCGGAGGTGTTGAGCGAAATGATTGCCGAGCCTGCGCTTGGTCTCGCCGAAGTAGAGAAGTGGACATCTGGAACAGCGGATAAAATAGATGACGTTGGAAGAGGTGCAGGTGAACCTCTGTCTCACCTGGAATGACTGTTTAGGTCCTTGGATGGAGTTGAGTGGGGAGGTAAAGGGTCAGGTGGTGCATCTCCTGCGGTTGCAGGGGAATGTACCTGGGGAGGGGGTGGTTTGGGTGGGAATGGACAAGTGGACCAGGGAGTTACAGAGGGAATGGTCTCTGCGGAAAGCAGAAAGGGGTGGAGATGGGAAGATGTGGCCAATAGTGGGATCAAGTTGGAGGCGACGGAAATGTTGGATAATTTGTTGTATGCGACGGCTGATGGGGTGGAAGGTGAGGACAAGGGGGACTCTATCCTTGTTACGAATGGGGAGAAGGGGAGCAAGAGCGGAACTGCTGGGTTATAGAGGAGACCCTAGTGAGAGCCTCATCTATAATGGAAGAGGGGAACCCCCGTTTCCTGAAGAATGAAGACACCTCTGATGCCATAGTATGAAACACCTCATCCTGGGCGCAGATTTTAGATTTAGAGATACAGCGCGGAAACAGGCCCTTTGGCCCACCGCGTCCGTGCCGCCCAGCGATTCCCGCACATTAACACTATCCTACACACACTAGGGACAATTTTTACATTTACCCAGTCAATTAACCTACAAACCTGTACGTCTTTGGAATGTGGGATGAAACCGAAGTTCTCGGAGAAAACTCACGCAGGTCACGGGGAGAACATACAAACTCCGTACAGATGGCGCCCGTAGTCAGGATCGAACCTGAGTCTCCGGCGCTGCATTCGCTGTAAGGCAGCAACTCTACCGCTGCGCCACCGCGGATGCGGCATAGACGGAGGAATTGGGAGGAGGGGATAGAGTTTTTACAGGAAACAGGGCGGGAAGAAGTGTAGTCAAGGTAGCTATGGGAGTCTGTAGGTTTGTAGTAGACGTCGGTCACGAGTCTGTCTCCTGTGATGGAGATGGTGAGATCCAGAAACAGTAGGGAGATGTCGGAGATGGTCCAAGTATATTTAAGAGCAGGATGGAAATTAGTGGTGAAATTTATGAAGTCAGTGAGTTCTGCATGGGTACAAGAGGTAGCACCAATGCAGTTGTCAATGTAACGGAGGTAGAGTTCGGTGATGGGGCCAGTGTACGCCTGGAACAGGGATTGTTTGACGTACTCTATAAAGAGGCAGGCGTAGCTGGGGCCCATGCGAGTGCCAATAGCTACGCTTCGGATTTGGAAGAAGTGGGAGGAGTCAAAGAAGAAGTTGTTGAGGGTAAGAACCAGCTCTGCTAGGCGGAGAAGAGTATTGAGAGATGGAGATTGGCCGGTTCTGCGATCGAGGAAGAAATGGAGGGCTACAAGACCATCCCGGTGGGGGGTGGAGGTGTAGAGTGACTGGACATCCATAGTAAAGACGAGGGAATGGGGGCCTGGAAACCGGAAGTTATTGAGGAGACGGAGAGCATGTGAGGTGTTTTAGACATAGGTAGGGAGGGATTGGACCAGGGGGGGGTAGCATGGAGTCGAGGTAGGTGGAAACTAATTTGGTGGGACATAAACAGGCAGAAACAATGGACAGTTCTGTTTGTGGATTTTAGGGAGAAGGTAAAATGTAGCATCTTTTGTTTCTCTACTAGTTGCAAGAGTTCATGATATCTTTCAAAACGATGAACGCTGATATTCCAACCAATATTTACTTCTTAATCAATCTCACCATTGACAGATTTCCTCATTTCTATACTTTCTGTCTGTGAGAGCTGACTATGCATAAACTAGCTATACTGCTCCTTTGAGTACAATAGAGATTGCATTTCACAAATGTTTAATTACGTACAAATAATCTTGGCACATCTGAAAACTGCTGCTTAAATGTAAGTCTTTTTAAAAACATAGAACAGTACAGTCCTTCAGCCTACAATATCTGTGCCGAACATGATGCCAAGAACAAACACCACGTCTTAAATGACATTTCCATTTTTTGTGTTGGAAATATAACTTTAATTGCAAATACGGAGCCTGCTTATCATCAACCACAAGAAGGCACTTTAAGGACAAACAACAAAATACAGTTGACACCGGAGATAAGAAGCAAGCAGAAAATGCTGGAAGTGCAGTGTTTGCAAGGTATTTACTTGTTTCATGCATTATATTTTAAATGAAACTGGGTGTATGAGGAATGGAAACATTTACTACACTGTTTATACAAATTACTGCTGTTTACACAAGTGTACAAAACGTCAAAGGGCTTTAAACTTAGTGCTTTCAATGATGCCTAAATATGTAAAAGTATGTTACTCCAAAAAACTGAAGGTAATCAGGCAGGCGCATGTTTACTGGTCGGCTGCCCGCAACTGTAATGAACTAACTATACACATGGATCAACAGTACAAGTAAATCACATCAAAAGTTCATCGTCACAAAAAGAGCTTTATCAACTTGAGAGACACGAGGAACTACAGATGCTTGAATCTTGAGTAAAACACGGATTGCTGGTGGAACTCAGCCGGTCAGGAATGGACAGGCGACGTTTCTGGTCAAGATTCTTCTTCGGACTGAAGAAGATTTCACAACTACATCTACAGATGCTGCCTGACCCGCTGAGTTCCTGCAGTACTCTGTGGTTTTTTTTATCAACTCGAAACTGAATTGCAACATTAAAAAAAGGTTCAAGGCATCAGATACAAGAAAATGATTCGAAAGTAGGAACCAAATTTAAAATTGTAAATCATTACCGGAAACATTGATCTAGCAATGACAGCTTTGTTCCAAGGTTATTAGTTTAAAGTCTAATACATGCAACAAATGTAGTTACAAGTCAGCTGCATGCAATAATAATGTAATGGCATTTGCTTTGCACTACAAGGCTTGGCCCCGGCCCCCACCATGAGCAGCTGCCACTGTGTTATTTTGCACAGACCGCGTCCATTCTCCTGCAAAGCCCGAGGGCAGAACAAGCAACGCCCTCGCCAGCAACCAATGGGCTGGGCGGGTAACGGGCTGAGTGAGAGGCGCGCAGCCAATAGGAGCAGCGGACAGGCTGCGAGGGTGGGGTTTACGCCTCCGCTCCCGCTGCAGCCAATCAGGAACGGGCTCGGCGGGGAGCGACGGCTCCTCCACCAGTCGGAGCAGCGGGCGACGGGTGGGGGCGGGACACATTGCTGATCAGCCAATGGGAGAAGCGTTGGGGCCGGAACCGGTGCTGAGTGACGAACGCTCTGCCAATGGCAGCGGGGCTGGGGCGGAAGGGGGCGGGTCCGGTGCGTTGCTGGGCCCCGCGCTCAGCGCAGCGGCTTCTGGAGCTTTCCGTGGGCCAAGAGGAATGCGGCGGACCCTGCCTCTCTCTCTCCGCCGGCCGGCGGGCGAATGGCGGCGGCAAGGAAGGGCGCGGGGTGTGAGCGGCCCCGACCCCGCGGTGGGCGGGTGAGGAGAGGAGAGAAGGGGGCTGGAGGGGAACCCGCCGCGAGCGGGGGAAACCCGTGGGTAGGACGCGGGTGCGGGCGCGGCGGCCGGCCGCGACACTGCGCTGCGCGGCGAGACGCCCACCTTCCTGCGGGGCATCCTCCTGCAGCTCCGGCCTGCGGCTCCGGCCTGTACTTGTGGCTCCAGTCCACGGTCGTGGCGGCGGCGGCTCCGGCGCTCCAACAATCGGCAGCCACTCGCGCCGTTGACCGTTGTTGTTTTCCGCCACTTCCGGCACACCACCGGAAACCAACCCCCCCACCGGTCCGGGCGGAACAGAGCCAATCGGTGCCGCGGGCGTTTGATTCCGGATTCATGACCAATGGAACAAACTGCGCCTTCACAAATCTGGATTAAAATGTACATTTTACACGTGGTTTCCCCATACCTCCATAATATGTTAGAGGAGCAGTCTTGAATCCAGCAGACTAGAATGCTAGTTTAGTTTCTAGTTTAGAGATACATTGTGGAAACAGGCCCTTCGGTCCATCGAGTCCGCACCGACCAGTGATCCCCGACCACTAACACAACCCTACTCAATCTACAATTGTCCTAGGGACAATTTACAATTCGTACTGAAGCCAATTAACCTACAAACATGTACGTCTTTGTAGTGTGGGAGGAAACCGGAGCACCTGGAGAAAACCCACGCGGTCACGGGAAGAATGTACAAATTCCGTATAGACAGCACCTGTAGTCAGGATCGAACCTGGGTCTCTAATCTGTAAGGCAGCAACTCTACCGCTGTGCCACTGTGCCGCCCAAAACGCTGTTCATTCTGATTTTGTCAGTGATCGTAAAATTTCAATACATCCGTTAATATAATCTCACATTTTGATTTATGGTCCAGATTAACAATTGATTGAAAGATGCAGCATGGAAACAGGACATTTGGCCCACTGAGTTTCCGCCAACTATTGATCACCCATTCACACTAGTTCTATGTTATCCCACTTTCACATCTACTCCCTGAACTCGAGAAGGCAATTTGCCGAGGTCAATTAATCAAATGCGCCACCGTGCTATTTATTAAATTCAATCCGTTATTTTTAAATATCAACCATATTATTCCAAATGTGCAGAGAGCTGCTGTCAACTGCATTTGTTTGAAGGATGTTAAAAGCGGTTGACACCAAATGCAGTTGACAACAGCTCCCTGCACATTTGATATAACATGGTTGATTTCCTGACTACAGGTGCTGTCTGTACCGTGTTTTATACATTCTCCTTGTGACCTGCATGGGTTTTGTCCGGGTGCTCCGGTTTCCTCCCACATTCCAAAGACGTACAGGTTTGTAGGTTAATTAGCTAGTCATGCTCGACACTGACTCGGTGGATCGAATAAGGCTGCGTGCTCAGCCTTATACTCACTATGCTGTGTAGCCAGGCACAGTTTCAACTCCATCTTCAAATTCACCAACGACACCACCATTGTTGGATGAATTACGGATAATGATGAGAGAATATAGGAGGGAGATTGATTGTTTGATTGAATGGTGCCAGACAACAACCTTGTTCTTGACGTCAAGTAAGACCAAGGAGCTAATTGTTGACTTTGGAAGAGTCCTGGCTGTGCATATTTCAGAAGATCTGTCCATCAATGCTACTTCCTTAGAAGACAGAGGAGATTTGGGATGTCAGTGAATTCTTTCTTGAACTTCTATAGATGTACAGTAGAGAACATATTGACTGGTTGCATCATGACCTGGTTTGATGTCAAATACCTAGGAATGTAGGAGATTACAAAATGTAGTAAAAACTGTCACTTTAATTTCATGTTTCATAGATTTTGTGTTTTTATCACTTGGCAGATCAATTTCCCTCCTGGGATAAATAAAGTTCTATCATATTGTATCGTAAATACTGCCTGGTCCATTATGGGTACTGACCTCGCCACCATTGAAGGAATCTTTAGGAGCCGCTGCCTCAAAAAAGCAGCCGGCATCATCAAGGACTCACACCACTCGAGACACACTTTCATCTCATTCCTGCCATGGGGAAGAAAGTGCATGAGTCTGATAATTGTAATGACCAGATTAAGGATCACCTTCTTCCCAATAACCATCAGGCTCTTGAACACTACAAACACCAATTAAACTATGAATACAAACTGTCTTGGTTATATAATGGACTTAGGGAGTTTGTTTTGCACTAATAGTGTTTTTTTTAAATTTATTAAACTTTCTTTTGTTTATTATGTCATCTATGAGTACTGTATTTACAAAACTAGAAGATTTATGCTGCTGCAAGTAAGAAATTGATTTTTCCCTTTTTCGGTGCGTATAACAGTTAAAACACTTTGGACTGATCCCTGGCTTAGTGTCTAGCTCCAAAATTTTGGAATTCTAACATAAGCTTTGTCATTCCCCTATAGACAATAGGTGCAGGAATAGGCCATTCGGCCCTTCGAGCCTGCACCACCTATCTCACTTCACTTTATGATACTCCTTAGAAAATTTCCCTATTTCAAAAGATTAATGAGATCTGGAGTCAAATTTTGTTCGTTGAACTGCTGTAAAGCACCTTGGGACAGGTTTAGGTGTGAAGAAGTGTACTGACTCAAAACATTGCCTGGTCATCTCCCAGAGATGCTGCCTGCCTGCCTGCTCAAGATTCCAGCGACTGAGTTTCTTGTGTCTGCTTGGGACAATTTATTACGTTAAAGGCACTTCGTAAATGTAAGTTGCTTTTTTAATTTAGTTGGTTTAGGGCAAATACCATATTTAATAATCAGATGATAAACTAGAAGATTTATACATCTGTAACCCATCTTCCCATCTTAGAGCATGGGCTGAAATGACAGATCATGAGGGGCAGCACAGTGGTGCAGCTGGTAGAGCTGCTGCCTCTGACAGCACCTGAGATCGGGACCAAACCCACACCAGAGACCCAGGTTCGATCCTGACCTCGGATGCTTTCTGTGTGGAGTGCGCATTCTCCTTGTGACGGGGTGATTTCCCCAATCCTCTGGTTTCCTCCCATATCCCAAAGTCATGTGGGTCTGTAGGTTAATTGGCCTCTGTAGGGAGTGGATGAGTAAGTGGGATAGCAGAACTAGTATGCAAAGGCCATCAATGATCGGCATGGTCTCAGTGGGCCGAAGGCCTGTTTCCATGCTGTATCTCTAAAATAACCAAATGAATGAATACTTTATTATCAAGTCACAGTGAAATTCTTTGCTTGCAAATTTTGCAAATATTTCCAAGGTATGCAAATAGTCACCACATAAGGACGCCGACAAAGTATTCACAGTATCTAAGCCAGGTCCCCCTTTGCTGGGAGGTGTCCAATGAATGAATACTTTATTGTGACATGACGAGTCGCAGTGATGTTCTTTGTTTTGCATACCAAAGAGTCACCGTATAAATAGCGCAAACTTACAAAGTATCTCATGCCGGGTCTTCCTTTGTTCCCTACGGCGTGTGTTCTCCGACTCCCACGTGGCCTGTCCTCTTCCGCCGGCGCCCTCATTGACCGGCGCACCGACCTCCTCCTGACGCCTCTGATCCAGGCCCCAGCCCCAGGGCTAGATGGTTCATCAGGAGATTAAATATTCTTTAAAGCTTTGGAATATCATCTTGACACTTTTCTTGCTTTCAATAAAGTGATATTAGACCCGGAATATTTACCTATAGTCTAAATAAATATTTTTTTCCCAAGAATTGCAAATTCTAGAAATAGTTCTGAATCTATATTCAGATTGGTATTGAACTGCCCTCTGCTGGTTCACTTGGATTAATGCAGACTGACTGAAAAGAAACAGATTTAATTATCACAGAGTTAATCCAAAAATCCAAAGCAACCGACTGGTTGTGAAATTCTTAACTGGAATATGGGATTGTAATGATAAACTTTTGCTGGAAGTAAGCTATCATCTTCTTAGCAAAGAACGATAAAATATAATAATACACTATTGGCATAAAAGGCAACAAAAGTTGGATTTCATTTAAAGCAGCATCAAATAATATTGCTTTCACATTAAAGTGAGTATTTTTGCAAATCAGCACCACAGAGACTTTAACAGAACATGTCATTCTGCTATAACAAGGTAGTTGTGTTCCTAGAAATCATAATTGAAAATCCAATTATAAAATGACTGAGTCAAAGGAGATGGGTGGCTAGGAATTATAAAGTTACAGATTCAGGATAACAAGTTATTTTTAATAACTATAAGTTTATTTTTTAGTGCAACCTAAAAATACTAAAGGCTTTATGTTACATTGTACATGTACTGTAATGTACTGTACATGTGCCAATGGAAGCGGTTGCTTAGCAAATTCTATGGCCACTCATGGTGAAATTAGCAGCCAATGTTCTTAAGAGACAACAATGCTGTGGGGAGGTTACAGAGAAAGTTTTTTTTTTCATTTTGACTGTTTTTTTCCCAATACAGCTGTTTTTTTCTGCTTGTCAATTTCAAAGTAACTTTTAAGTGGTTCTGTAGTGGCCTGGCGGAGGCCAGAGAAAAGGCAAGACGCAGTTCTCTCATTCCCAATCAAAATCACATTATAACCAATTCTACCCAGGTAATGTAAACAATGTTTGCCCCAATTCATCTATCCGTAATATCCAACCAGAGTTATGGAAACATATGCTATAGCAGAGCTACCTTCACTTCAACTCCCCCTGAAACCCAACTAACATAAATTAGTCGGGTTTCAGTGAGGACAATGTGACCAGTATTTTAAAATAGTAATTGATGGAAATGGCTAGTGAAATGGTTCCTTTTCAACTTTTTTAAACCTCGGGTTTAAAATCTGACTGCAGTTAAGATTAAAGGAAAAGTTTGGTCAATCTGAAGAAGGGTCAGTCTGAAGAAGGGTCTCGACCCGAAACATCACCCATTCCTTCTCTCCCGAAATGCTGCCTGACCTGCTGAGTTACTCCAGCATTTTGTGAATAAATCGATTTGTACCAGCATCTGCAGTTATTTTCTTATACTATAAAGTTTGGTCAATGATCAAATGCATTTGAGTCTAAATCTCTTCAACACAAAATGTAGATAATCTTGCATTTGATGCACAATATTTATTTGCACAACTTAGAGGGTGGTGCAGCTGGTACAGCTCTTGCCTCACAGCACCAGAAATCTGCATGAAATTCTGACCTTGTGTGCTATTTGTGTGGAGTTTGCACATTCGTCCTAACCGCATAGGTTTCCTCCAGGTACTCCAGTTTCCTCCCATATCCTAAAAGATGAGTAGCTTTGTAGGTTAATTGGCCTCTGTAAATTGTCCCTCACGTGTAAGGAGTGGATGCTGAAGTGGGATAACAGAACTAGTGTACAATGATAGGTATGGATTTAGCGGGCCAAAGGGTCTGTTTTTGAGTTTAGAGATGCAGGATGAAAACAGGCCCTTCGACCCACCAAGTCCACGCCAACCATTAATCACTCGTACACTAGTTCTCTGTTATCCCCACTTTTGCATCATGTACAATAGGACCAATTTACAGAAGCAATTATCCTACAAACCTGTCTGTCATTGGAATGCGAGAGGAAAAAAGCGGAGCACCCGGAGAAAACCCACACAGTCCCTGGGAGAACGTGCAAACTCCGTACAGACAGTACCTGTAGTCAGGATAGCACCCAGGTTTCCGGCACTGTGAGGCAGCAGCTCTACCACCGTGCCACGAGCATGTTTCCACACTGCATCTTTTAATCAAATTAATAAATTATCCCCTACTGGTTATTGATAGACTCGCACAGCACAAAAAACAGGTACTTCCACCCACTAAGTCCTTACCAACCAACCACACCCCCTTACACTCATAACACACTAATCCCATTGTATTCTCCCCACATTGGCATCAATTTCTTACCCTTCACCTGCTCTGGCAGCCAATTTATGTCCTGACCTGAGTTACTTTGAGGCTTGAGGGAAAACCAGAGCACTGTTGTACTTCGTGGTCCAGTAGCTGTTGTACCTTTAGTGACTCTGGAAGGACCACAAGTACACTTGTGTAAAAGGTTACATTGCTGGAGCTCAACTCCAGGCTGTTTATTCCATGGCCACCTGCATCCAGAGTGGCCGCCTAATCACACCAATCACTTATTATACACAGGCATACAAGTAGTCCTTGTGACCAACAAAGTAGTCCCAGCAATATCACAACATCCCCCTTGTCTTATATATTACAACATCCCCCTTGTCTTATATAAAATTGTTCTCTTTACCATTCGAGGGCTAAAATATATTTAACAAACAAAACCAAAACACCATTGCTTTTTGCAAACAAAACCAATAACACAACTAAACACAATTAAACACAATTGCTTTTTTTTCGCCATCATGGTGGTCACTCCTCTGCGGTAGTTCACTCAACGCCAGGTGGTCACTCATCTCTGTGGTCACTCACTCCCTGTGGTCACTCATTCCCTGTGGTCACTCCACAGATATATACATTTATATACAAAAGCATCAAGTATAATACATTAAGCTTTCAGTACACAGATCACTACACAGATCATTAAACACAAAATATTCATTTTGTTCCATATCTTCCCCTCAAGAAGACGTGCTGTGTAGATCAAACGTAGTGTAGGCTCTAGATGCTCCACCACCATGATTTGGCTGCCACTGCTGGGCTCAACTCCAGGCTGTTTATTCCATGGCCACCTGCATCCAGAGTGGCTGCCTAATCACGCCAATCACTTATATACACAGGCATACAAAGTAGTCCTTGTGACCAACAAAGTAGTCCCAGCAATATCACAACAAGCACCTGGAGGAAACCCATGCAGTGACAAGGAGAATGTGCTGATGTGTGAGGCAGCAACTCCACTAGCTATGCCCCTCTTCCATCCTCCCTCCTCGCGGGGACTCAATTACACCTTTACGACTGCATATCTTTGCTAATTACTATGTAACCACTCAGCTTTCTGAAAAAATGCAGTGATAAAATGGTAGATTGTGAAACCAATGGTCTAACATCTGTGACAATTGGAGAAAGAGTCATTGAGCACTTTGATAACTTTGAGAAAGTCAACATGGATTTGTAAGGGGGGTGGTTAATGTGATAGGGAGAAGAATGTATATGGATGCATTTTTTATGAGCAGGAGATTAATTAGGCAGAAGATTATAAACTTATAAGGTCACCCCTCAGTCTCAGGTGAAAACAGAGCCTTCCCAATCTCCTAATAACTACAGCCTTCCATTCATGGTAATATCTTGGTAAATCTCTTCTGCGCAAAATCTATTGCCACTGTATCCTTCCTGTAGTGTGGTGACTAGAGCTCCACACAACAGCCTGTCTAGGTGAAGACTAACCAATGTTTTGTACAACTGGATCATGACATTCCAGCCATTGTTCGCAATGCCTCAGTTTATGTAGGCAAGCATACAAAATGGCTTTTATTTTACCTCCATCTCCACCTGTGTAGCTACTTTCAGAGAGCTATGGACGTGCACCCAAGGTTCATCTCGACATCAACACACCTTAGATCGCTGCCATTTACTCCTTTTATTCCAGAATTTGATCACCCAGAGTACATTTCCTCACACTTGTCTGGATTAAATTCCATCTAATACTTTTCTGCCCAATTTTCCAGAGGTCCTACTGTCCCTTTAAATAACCTTAACTTCCTACAAATGCATCAATCTTTCTGTTGTCTACAAATTTAATAATCAGATAATCTACATTCTCATCCAAGTCATTACATACACCACTTGTTACAGATTTCTAGTCAGAAAAACACTCATCCACTGCCTCCTGTCATCCAAGCCAATTTTCGGTACAGTTCTCTAGTGGGCCATAACCTTCTGGGCCAGCCTGCTGTGTGCTTGTCAAAAGGTTTACTGCATCCATACAGACCAGGTCTACAACTGCAGTCACCAAGTTTTTGGGATTCACCCAGAGAGTTGTGAATTTGTGGAATTCTCTGCCACAGAAGGCAGCCGAGGCCAATTCACTGGATGAATTTAAAAGAGTTAGATAGAGCCCTAGGGGCTAGCGGAATCAAGGGATATGGGGAAAAAGGCAGGCACGGGTTACTGATTGTGGATGATCAGCCATGATCACATTGAATGGCTCAAAGGGCCAAATGGCCTTGTCCTGCACCTATTTTCTATGTTTCTATGTAAAATTGCAAAGATAAGCAATATGTATTTGTACCGGAGGGAAGTATTTAATGATGACCCTGTACATCTGGACTCAGTCATTCACAATTTATGTCAGACCTGGTGTGTAGGAAGGAACTGGTTTAAACCGAAGATAAACACAAAATGCTGGAGTGATTCAGCGGGACGGGCAGTATCTCTGGAGAGAAGGACTGGGTGGCGTTTCGAGTCGGTCTGAAGAATGGTCTTGACCCGAAACGTCACCCATTCCTCCTCCCCAGAGATGCTGCCCGTCCCGCTGAGTTACTCCAGCATATTGTGTCTAAATTCAGTGCAAACCAGCGTCTGCATTTCCCCCCTACACATGTTCTAACGTTGTTCACCTTGGAGTGCAGGTAAGGCTGCCTTCATCTCGGGGCTCCCCGCCTACTGAGAGGATCTGCGTGACTCAGGTGCCACATACATTCCCCCGACAGCTGAGAGTGGATGAGATTACAAACATCAGACAACCCCATCGCGGGCAGTCAGTCGTTCAATTCTCCGGGTGTTTCAAGCCCTCAGTTGGAAACAATCACGGGGAACCAGGAGGGAGATGAAGGTAGCGAGAGAATGATGATGGAGGAAACGTACGGCAATTCATCAAACCAGCTGAAGAAGCAACGGCTTGGTCGGGAAAGGCGTTCATTTGTCAGGAGGTCGTGAATCCAACCCTTTAAATATAACAATGTGAGTAGCCCTGTGAACTGATGGTCCCCACTGGGCACTGGGCACTGGGCACTGGGCACTGGGCACTGGGCACTGGGCACTGGGCACTGGGCACTGGGCACTGGGCACTGGGCACTGGGCACTGGGCACTGGGCACTGGGCACTGGGCACTGGGCACTGGGCACTGGGCACTGGGCACTGGGCACTGGGCACTGGGCACTGGGCACTTTCATTTACCTGAGATGTTTTCTGCTGAAGTCATTTTCATTGCATTTCCACCAAAAGGGAGGGAGGGAAGGGGGGGGGGGGGGGAGGAGAGGAGGGAGTAGGTATATTATAAGAAAACAACTGCAGATGCTGGTACAAATCGAAAGTATTTATTCACAAAGTGCTGGAGTAACTCAGCAGGTCGGGCAGCATCTCGGGAGAGAAGGAATGGGTGACGTTTCGGGTCGAGACCCTGCTTCAGACTGTAGGTATATTAGTATTTTCTCAAGGGAATAGAATAATTACTTTGGGATGGAGGTGTGGATGGCTGCTTATTGCCCCCGATAAGGCGGGGTGTGCTGAGAAGGTGAGATGTGCTGTAGCCTTGAACAAATGCAACTTTATCATATCATATCATATCATATATATACAGCCGGAAACAGGCCTTTTCGGCCCACCAAGTCCGTGCCGCCCAGCGATCCCCGTACATTAACACTATCCTACACCCACTAGGGACAATTTTTTTATTTTTTTTTTACATTTACCCAGCCAATTAACCTACATACCTGTACGTTACAGTGCAGCACCCGTAGTCAGGATCGAACCTGAGTCTCCGGCGCTGCATTCGCTGTAAAGCAGCAACTCTACCGCTGCGCTCCCACAGTGTTGCTGGGCACATTCCTATGACAGTGTTTGTACTTGCAGTTGAGTACATTGTGTAACTTGGAGGGAAATAAGTCATAATGTCATAAGTGATAAGAGCAGAATTAGGCTATTTGGCCCATCAAGTCTACTCCGCCATTCAATCATGGCTGATCTATCTCTCCCTCCTAACCCCATTCTCCTGCCTTCTCCCACTGACACCCATACTAATCAAGAATCTATCTATCTCTGCTTTTAAAATATCCATTGACGGCCTCCATAGCCTTCTGTGGCAAAGAATTCCACAGATTCATCACCTTCCGACTAAAAAAAATCCTCCTCAACTCCCTCCTAAAGGAACGTCCTTTAATTCTGAGGCTATGACCTCTGGCCCTAGACTCTCCCACTATTCCCATCCTCTCCACATCCACTCTAACCAAGCCTGCAATCCAAATCTGCAGGGAGTGGTGTTTTCATGAGCAGGGGTGGTTTGGGTGGGAAGGGACGAGTTGACCAGGGAGTTGCGGAGGGAACGGTCTCTGCGGAAAGAGGTGAAGATGTGACTAACAGTGGGATCCCGTTGGAGGTGGCCAAAATGTCAGAGGATTATGTACTGTATGTGACGGCTGATGGGGTGGAAGGTGAGGACAAGGGGGACTCTGTCCTTGTTACAAATGGGGGGAGGGGAAGGGAGAGCGGAGCTGCGGGATATCGAGGAGACCCTAGTGAGAGCCTCCTCTACAATTGAAGAAGGGAACCCCTGTTCCCTAAAAAATGAGGACATCTCCGATGAGCTGGTATGGAACACTTCATCTTGGGCGTAGATGAAGAAAAAATAGCTGTTCAGGCTCAAACTGTTTATATCAGGGCCCTAGACATAAGCAATCAGGTCTGTGAGTCTTCCAGCACGTACATAGATTTCTTGGGAATTGTTTAAGAAGGAAATGATGTTGGGGATGTGCTAATATAAAATGATGAGCCAAAGGTTGCAGGGGGAAGGCAGGAGGATGGGGTTGAGAGGAAAAGATAGATCAGCCACGATCGAATGGTGGAGCAGATTCGACGGGTCGAATGGCCTAATCCTGCTCCTATGTCTTCAATGGTGCTTCATTGTCATGTGTGCACTGCCCAGTGAAATTCTTTTTGCACAGATCAGGCATGCACGAGTGGTCATATTTTGTCACCATTTACAAAAGTCCATGCGCTCAATGTATGGAGCACTCTTATGACCATGAGAATACTGGAGTGCATTAAAAGCTATTCTAATTGAAATCACTTGTTAGTATATCACAGAAAGCAACAAAAAAAAGTTTTGTTTAACAAACAATACATAAGTTAAAGAATAATTCTCATCCTAACCCATCAGAAATTGGGTGCAGGTGCGAATGGGGAATGAGGCTTCAGAAGTCAGATGTGACACTCAGGAGGTACACTGTCTCACTACAGGACCTCTTTCACATTGCTTAGACGTGTATTAACCATCAAAGCAAAGGATACATGTAGCATTTGCATACAAATCCAAAGTCAAGATGATTAGTTAATGTAAGTCATAGAGTCATAGAGTGATGCAGTGTGGAAATAGACCCTTCGCCCACACTGGCCAACTTGTCCCAGCTACACTAGTCCCACCTGCCTGCGTTTGATCCAGATCCCTCCAAACTTGTCCTATCCATGTACCTGTCTAACTGTTTCTTAAACGTTGGGATAGTCCCAGCCTCAACTATCTTATCTGGCAGCTTGTTCCATTCACCCACCACCCTTTGTGTGAAAGGTTACCCCTCAGATTCCTATTAAATCTTTTCCCCTTCACCTTAAACCTATGTCCTCTGGTCCTCGATTCCCCTACTCTGGGCAAGAGATTATGCGCATCGACCCAATTTATTCCTCTAAATGATTTTGTACACCTCTATAAGATCTCCCCTCATCCTCCTGTGCTCTAAGGAATAGAGACCCAGCCTACTCAACCTCCCTCCATAGCTCAGACCCTCTCGTCCTGGCAACCTCCTCGTAAATCTTCTCTGAACCCTTTCAAGCTTGACAATATCTTTCCTATAACATGGTGCCCAGAACTGAACATAATACTCCAAATGCGGTCTCATCAACGTCTTATACAACTGCAACATGACCCCTCAACTTCTATACTCAATACTCTGACTGATGAAGGCCAATGTGCCAAAAGCCTTTTTGACCACCTTATCTACCTGCGACTCGACCTTCAAGGAACCGTGCATCTGCACTCCTAGATCCCTCTGCTCTACAACACTCCCCAGAGGCCTACCATTCCTATGTAGGTCCTGCCCTTGTTAGATGTCCCAAAATGCACCTCACATTTCTCTATTAAATTCCATCAACCATTCCTCAGCCCATCTGGCCAATGGATCAAGATCCTGCTGCAATCTTTCACAACCATCTTCACTATCTGCAAAACCATTCACTTTTGTATCATCAGCAAATTTGCCAATCTTGCCCTGTATGTTCTCATCCAAATCATTGATGTAGATGACAAACAGTAACGATTTAATATAACTGTAACGGTTTAAAGTAACTTTAACAGTAACTGAATCCTGAGGCACACCACTAGTCACAAGCCTCCAGTCTGAGAAGCAACTTTCCACCATCACCCTCTGCTTCCTTCCATGAAGCCAATTTGCTATCCATTCAGCTATCTCTCCATGGATCCCATGCGATCTAACCTTCCAGAGCAGCCTACCATGCGGAACCTTGTCGAATGCTTACTGAAGTCCATGTATACAACATATACAACTCTTCCCTCATCGACCTTTTAGGTCACGTCTTCAAAAAGCTCAATCAGATTTGTGAGACATCCTTGCCCATCCAAACGTCTGTGTAACCTATCCCTCAGAATACTCTCTGGTAACTTTTCCAACTCCACATCCTTACAGATGGGGATTTTATTACAGTAAAGTGCCGCTGATGGCAGTTCCGCAGTGTTAAAGTCAATCAGAACAATGGAGAACTGGACCCTGTCCAGGAAGTATGGGACCTTGCCTAGATTAGTTCTATCACATGTTCCAAATAAAATGTGAAGCAGATGCTTTCTCACAATTACCAGATGAGAGTTCAGATATAGCGACTGAGAATAAAAGCTGATAATTTTCTAGTTACAGCATCAGACACAAAAAGTCTATGAAGTCCACTGCAAGATATTGTTCAAAAAACAAATACGTGAAAGAAATTCTCATAACATGTAAATGGTATTAACATTTTGAGGTACTAATAAAGGGTTAATGCCAGGCACAGGCAGTGGAAGGTGCAATGATACAAGTCCTCCCATCAATCAATTCCCTTTATGTAATAAAAAGGAACTGCAATTGCTGGTTTACACCAAAAGTTAGACACAAAGTGCTGGAGTAACTCAACGGGTCAGACAGCATCTCGGGAGAAAATGGATAGGTGATGTTTTGGGTCGAGAACTTTCTTCAAAGCTTTCTGAATTCGGGCGGCATGGTGGCGCAGCGGTAGAGTTGCTGCCTTACAGCGCCAGAGACCCGGTTTCGATCCCGACTACGGGCGCTGTCTGTACAGAGTTTGTATGTTCTCCCCGTGACCTGCGGGGGTTTTCACCGAGATCTTGGCTTTCCTCCCGCACTCCAAAGATGTACAGATTTGTAAGTTAATTGGCTTGGTATTAATGTAAAATTGTCCCTTGTATGTGTAGGATAGTGTTAATGTGTGGGGATCGCTGGTCGGTGTTGACTTGGTAGGGTGAAGGGCCTGTTTCCATGCTGTATCTCTAAACTAAACTAAATTCCCTTTATGTTTTCAGGTGGCTTTTGTTTTACAAACCAAGTAATGGCTTCTCTATCTGAAATGTTATCGCAAGCATGACGAAAATAAATTTGTTTGCCTAAGCACCAACAGTCACTGTGAATGTTCTGTTACAAAGCGTGTTAATAATTTGCGAATATACATCTGTAATTTGTGATTCAGAGCGCTTTAATGGAGGAGGCAGGAGGGGATAATCAGCAATGAGCTAAACACTGAAATAACTTGGGAGACAGTTGCTTGCTCTTTTCTAACTGACAAGAACAATTCTCATCATCACATTCATTATCTAATCCAAATGCAGATCTGAAGCAGCAATGAAATAAAGAAAAGCTTGTCACGGAGTAAAGAATCAAAAAGCTGTTTGAAGAAGTCCAGGAAAAGAACTAAGGAGGAGACTTGTCGGTCGAGAGGCCCGAAGAAGAGAAAGTCAGAGGCGTGGAAGGAGCAGCAAATTAAGATTATTTTCAAGGTTGGTGAAATGGTTTAAACCTGATGTAACGGGAGTGGCAATAATAAGGTCTGGAGTATTCAGGAATGGATGTCACAGATATGAAATGGTTACAGACTGTGTGATTTTTAGTATTAAATACATTGAACTTGCAGTAATGATTGGTTCCCTCCAACATTAAACTCTTCGCCCAGGCTGGAAACAGCATCACACCATTACAGATGGCACCGTGGCATAAAAGTTACCATGCTGCATCACAGTGCCAGAGGCCCAGGTTCATAGAAACATAGACAATAGGTGCAGGAGGAGGCCATTCGGCCCATCGAGCCAGCACCGCCATTCACTGTGATCATGGCTGAACATCCACAATCAGTAACCCGTGCCTTCCTTCTCCCCATATCCCTTGACTCCACTATCACTAAGAGCTCTATCTAACTCTCTCTTGAATACATCCAGTGAACTGGCCTCCACTGGCTTCTGTGGCAGAGAATTCCACAGATTCACAACTCTCTGAGTGAAAAGGTTTTTCCTCATCTCAGTCCTAAATGGCCGACCCCTTATACTTAAACTGTGACTCCTGGTTCTGGACTCCTGGTTCAATCCTGATTACGGGTGCTGACTGTTCGGGGTTTGCACATTCTACCTGTGATCATGTGGGTTTCTCCGGGTGCTCCGGTTTCCTCCCACATTCCAAAGACGTGCAGGTTTGAGGGTTAATTGGCTTCTTTAAATTGTGTGTAGGATAGAACTAGTGTATGGGTGATCATTGGTCGGCATGGGTGCGGAGGGCTAAACGGCATGTTTCCATGCTGTATCTAAACTAAACTACACTAAAATAAGATAAACTACACTGAACTAAACTAAACTAACATAAAGTAAACTTAACTAAACACAACTTGTATGTGTATTGTAGTTTAGTAAAGTAGAATGTTCCAATGACATTGACAGCAATCTTATCAACGAAAGTTTGATATGAAGTGATTTAGGCAATGATAGGAACAGGATAAAAGAGGTTTTAAGGAACATTTTAATAGAAGATAAGAGTTGTTGAGAGCCTTCAATGTACATTCCTCAACTGAGTTAACTAACCGTTGTGGAAGAAATCCTTGATTGATTTCAATGGTTTGAGACTGGGGAAGTGCAAAGAATTTGGTGAGAATCCTCCTGTAACTGCCATCCATTGCACAACAAATGTGCTCATATCGAGAGCTGACACAAACAGCCCTGTCTGTGAGTTCCAAGATTAATTATACCTCTAGCAACGACATCTAATATCAGGCACGAGGCGTGACCAGCCTTTACCTAATTGGCTATTTAACAATTCAGGGTACTCTGCTGATTGTGGAGGATATGTAATAAGGCGACTGAAGTGAGCAAATTCCACAGCTCATTACATGAATGCAAAATGATTTGTGGTGCAAGTGGCCTCAAACCTAATTTCATAATTTCAGAGTCAAGATCGCAATCTGACATGGTCGAGTCAGAACGTATCAAGCTGCTTACAGACAGTAGTATTGCCTGGCCCATACAGTGTTGGAGTGGAGCCTAAACCAAATGGGATTGTATCTTAATTTGAATGCTTCTTATATCAGCAATGACATGGTGCTGTCATTGACTCTCTTCTAACATTGAATGATAATCAAAATAGATAAACATGCATGTATTGAACTCTTGAGATCCAAGGAACTGCACATGCTGGTTTACAACATAGATTTGGAATACAAAATGGTTTTTAGATCCTGACCCAAAACGTCACCTTTCCAAGTTCTCCAGAGATGTGACCTGACTTCGAGGTCTTTTATTTGTAGAGAACTGACTGTGACTATAGAACAGGGCGAAATGGTGGCACAGCGGTAGAGTTGCTGCCTTACAGCGCCAGAGACCCGGGTTCGATCCTGGCTGCAGGTGCTGTCTGTATGGAGTTTGTACGTTCTCCCCTATGAATGCGTGGGTTTTCTCCGGGTGCTCCGGTTTCCTCCCCCACTCCAAAGACGTACAAGTTTGTAGGTAAATTGGCGTCGGTAAAACTTGTAAAATTGCCCCCAGTGTGTAGATTGGTGCGAGTGTAAGGGGATCGCTGGTCGGCACGGACTCGGTGGGCCACAGGGTCTGTTTCTGTGTTGTATCTCTAAACAAAACTAAACTAAACTGCTGGCAATTCTTCAACATCAATCCCTCAGTTAATTGGCCTGTTAATATTACACTGCATTATGTAGGTAACACATCCAATAAGGGTAAATATCACCATAAATTAATTTTCAAAAACAACATTTAAATGAGTATATTTTTCTTTTTTTCCCTTCCAACCCCTAACCTGCTTATACTAAAACATCGCCCCTCGGTTGAATTACAGCTACTACAAAGCTTGCAGTTAACCTTCAAATGTGTCCTTGAACAAGTCATGGTGAAATCTATTTTGCATGTGAGTTGATAAAGTAGATGCCTTGGTAAGATTAAATGCAGTTTAATTCATTGCCTTCTTGACTTAAACAGTGATTTGTTTTTGTCGTTCCCAGAACACAATGGCAGTTTCAAGATCCACGAGGTCCTTTATCATATACATCATTGGAATTGCAATAGGAATTTTCACCACCACTTATTTCATTAACACGGTCAAATTACATATTCAAGGCAGAACGCAAAATAATCATAATCGTTACAACTCCCATCATTACTGGTTTCATGGTAATGGAATGATGAATTATAGTTCAAGTAAGTAACTAATCTGTTATGTGTCACTGAAAATGTTAAGTAATGTTTTGACTGATCATTTCACCTCCAATAGTTAGCAAAGCTGCTGCAGTTCAAATTTTATTTAACCTCTTTATAGCTTGACTGGGCTTATATTCACTGGAATTTAGAAGGATGAGAGGGGATCTTATAGAAACATATAAAATTCTTAAGGGATTTGACAAGCTAGCTGCAGGAAAAATATTCCCAATTTTGGGGGAGTCCAGAACCAGGGGTCACAGTTTAAGAGTAAGGGGTAAGCCATTAAGGACTGAGATGAGGAAAAATGTTTTCACCCAGAGAGTTGTGAATCTGTGGAATTCTCTGTCACAGAAGGCAGTGAAGGCCAACTCACTGGATGTATTCAAGAGAGAGTTAGATATAGCGCTTAGGGCTAACGGAACCAAAGGATATGGGGAGAAAGCAGGAATGGGGTACTGATTTTGTTTGATCAGCCATGATCATATTGAATGGCGGTGCTGGCTCGAAGGGCCGAATGGCCTACTCCTGCACCAATTTTCTATGTTTCTATGAACATTTCATTTTCATTCTTCTATAGCTGCCAATTATCTGCCTTGAATTAATGAATCATAGACTGATTACATTTAAAAGGAGGCCATTTTGCTCACCGTCTTCATCTGCTGGGAGATCATGGCACTGTGGGAACAATTGAACCACTCTGGTTGAATCTAGTGGAGCCAGGCTGTTTAGTTATCTTCCTTCACTCCATACCTTGTCTGGAAATCTTACAGGATTTGTCGAGCTACAGTCGATTAAGGAAAGGCTGACTCCATATAAGGAAAATCTCTGTGCTTATTCCACATCAGCGTAGGGGTGACACGGTGGCACAGCGGTAGAGCCTTACAGTGCCAAAGATCCTAGTTTGATCCTGACTACAGGTGCTGCCTGTATGGAGTTTGTACATTCTCCCTGTGACCGCGTGGGTTTTCTCCAGGTGCTCCGGTTTCCTCCCATGCTCCAAAGGCATGCAGGTTTGTAGGTTACTTAGCTTCTGTAAAATTGTCCCAAGTGTGCAGGATAGCGTTTTGTGTATAGGGTGATTACTGGTCGGTGCAGACTTGATGGATCGAAAGGCCTGTTTCTGCACTATATCTCTAAAATCTAAAGTTATTCTCAAAGTTCTAGTTGAGAAATCACATCCCACAGTATAATTATAATGTATTTCACATATGGACAACTCTGGGTCACTATTGATCAAAGGTCAGATCACTTGTTTTAGTTACAAAGGGAGGATAAACCAAGTCAACAGTGAAATCTATCACAGCCCAGCATATTTATCTACACATCCCAATTTATTATGCCATCAGATGGATGAGTTGGTAAATAAGCCAGTTAGCCTGCTCAAATTAGCTTGTGATCGGTGTGTGTGAAGCTTGAAAGAGAAACTGCAGACACAAAGAACTACAGATGCTGGAATCTTGAGTAAAATACAAATTGCTGAGTAACTCAGTGGGTGAGGCAGCATCTGTGGAGGGTATGAGTAGATGGCATTCCAGATCGGGACACTTCTGACTCGGAGAAACATCAGTTAGCCTCCCATTCGCAGGCTAGTGAGAGGACGTATCATCTCAGATTCCTGCCCCATCATTGGAGAGAGGGCAACTGCAGTAAAGAGTACAGATTCAGTGAAGACAGCATTGCACTTTACTGGCATTAAGTATCTTTGCTTTAAAACAGCACTTGGGCGTTTATTATAGTTTAGTTTAGAGATACAGCGTGGAAACAGGCCACTCGGCCCACTGAGTCCCACCGACCAGCGATCCCCGCACATTAACACTATCCTACACACACGAGGGACAACTTAAATTTATACCATGCCAATTAACCTGCAAACCTGTACGTCTTTGGATGGCCTAGGCAGGTCTAGACAGGATGGCCAGATCTGGCTAGACCTGGATGGCCTAGGCAGGTCTACACAGGATAACATGAAACTTATTTCCCTTCTCGCTGAAGTCACTGATTTGGAGTCATGGACTTAAATTAATTGGTAAAAAATCATAGGGTAGATGAGTAAAAGATCGTCCATTCAACATATGACGGCTGATGTTGGAAACCTGAGCAAGATAAAAAAGGTTCTGAAGAAACTCTGTGGATCAGGCAGCATCTGGGGAGGAAATAGACAGGCAGCATTCCAGGATGGGACACTTCTTCCGACTGATTTGAGTAAGGGGGAGAAAACTGGAAAGAGAGGTGGGCCGAAGGGCCTGTTTACATGCTGTGTCTTTCAATCAATCAAACCCTCATTGTCATATGTAGACACAAAGAATTGCAGATGTTGGTTTACAAAAAAAAACACAAAGCGCTGGAGTAAATCAGGGGGTCGGACAGCATCTCTGGAGAACATGGATGTGATGTTTCGGGTTAGGACCCTTCTTCAGACTGATTGTGGGGGGGAGGGATGGAAAGCTAGAAGATAGATAGGAGGGGCATGTCAAAGAGTGGTAATAGGTGAACACAGGACTTCTTCGGTCTTCTGAAGAAAGGTTCTGACCCAAAATGTCACCTATCCGTGTTCTCCAAAGGTGCTACTGACCCACTGAGTTAGTCCAGCACTTTGTCTTGTTTTTCTCATTGTCCTATATTGTTTTTTCTCCACGTTATAATTGTTACCAGTATTTTGGTTTTTGAATGATGCTTGAAACAGATTTACTCCATTACATAGGCACCAGCACAGTGGTAGAGTTGCTGTCTTACAGTGCCAGAGACCTGGGTTCGATCCTGACTATGGGTGCTATCCATATGGAGTGTGTACCTTCTCCCAGTGACCTTTGTGGGCTCTCTCCGGGTGCTCCGGTTTCCTCCCACATTCCAAAAACATACAGGTTTGTAGGTTAATTGGTACGGTAAAATCATAAATTGTCCCTAATGTGTGTAGGATGGTGTTAGTGTGCGGGGATCGCTGGTCGGTGCGGACTCGGTGTGCCAAAGGGCCTGTTTCCGTGTAGTGTCTCTAAACTAATCTAAATTAAATTAAACAGAGCAGTGTTGGAAAAAAACTGCAAATGCTGGTAAAAATGGAAGTTAGACACACAATGCTGGAGTAATTCACGGGTCATGCAGCATCTCGGAGCTATTCCAGCATTGTGTGTCCACAGAAACAGCTTGGATTTAATGACGGTGTTGCAATGTGTTTTTATTGTTGCCAGAAAGAAATCACTCAGCGTCAGATGATTTGTACAAGAAGGTGCGCATCCTTTGTTGGGTGATGACGGCACCTGCCAACCTGGAAACTAGAGCCAGGCACATCAAAACCACCTGGGGCAAACGCTGTAACGTCCTGCTGTTCATGAGCTCTGAGAGCAACCCGGATTTCCCCGCAATTGGACTGGAAACCAAAGAGGGCAGAAATCAACTGTACCACAAAACCATTAAAGCCTTCCACTATGTGCACCAGCATCACATCAACCAGGCCGAGTGGTTCCTGAAGGCCGACGATGATACCTACGTCATCGTTGAGAATCTCAGGCTCCTGCTCTCCAAGTACAGCCCCGATGATGCTGTGTACATGGGCAGGCACTTTAAGATGTATCACAAACAGGGCTACATGAGCGGAGGGGCCGGTTACGTCTTGAGCAGGGAAGCACTGAAAAGGTACGTGGCGGCCTTCAAAGATGAGACCTGCCATCATACTTCCCATGTGGAGGACGTGGCGCTGGGAAAATGCATGGAGACACTTGGAATTGGACCAGGAGATTCCAGAGATAACCACCTGCGAGAGACGTTTTTGCCTCTTTCACTGGAGAATCTTTTGGTTCGAGGTCGGTATGGCAAAAGCTTCTGGCTCTGGAAGTTCACCAATTACACATCTGGAGACGTAAGTCCACTACTCACTGCACACTATCAACATCAGCACACATTTCTGTAGCACACAATGGAGTAAAATGTCCAGCCTAATGAGGACAGAGGACCCATGCCAAGGAGCTAATTGATGTGCAAACAGCTGGGGTGTAGGATATAACCTGGCAAAGATAAGGCATGTGTGTACACATATGCACGCACCATCCATGCACACATATATATACACACACACATATATACACACACACATATATACACACACATGCGTATACACACATATACGCACAACCACATATGCACACACATACTTAACATACATACACACACACATACATACACACACACATACATACATACCCACATATACACACGCATACTTACATACACACATACCTACGCACACACACACATAAACAATACACTTAGACATACACACATACACAAACACATGCGCACACATACATATACACAAACACACACACACATAAACGCATACATATACGTACACACACACAAACACATACACACAAACACACACACACACACAAAACACATACACACACACACACACACACACACTCCAGTTACCCAGAATGTCCTCTGAACATCCTGAGGACCACTGTGATTTTTCTATACTTATTCACAAAATGCTGGAGTAACTCAGCAGGTCAGGCAGCATCTCAGGAGAGAAGGAATGGGCGACGTTTCGGGTCGAGACCCTTCTTCAGACTGATGTCAGGGGGGCGGGACAAAGGAAGGATATAGGTGGAGACAGGAAGGCAGTGGGAGAACTGGGAAGGGGGAGGGGAAGAGAGGGACAGAGGAACTATCTAAAGTTGGAGAAGTCAATGTTAGTCCCAAGAAAGCAGATGTGGCTGTGGTAGCGAGTTTGGGTCAAAATGTGGTCGTAGAGCAGGAGAAATCACAGAGGGGGGAGCAGCGAGAGAGCATGTTGCTAAACTCTCATCGAAGAGAGGAGGAGAACTTCTTTAAAGTGGACACCTTGAGGAGAAATCGCAGTGGAGCAACAGGTAGTGTAAGAAATGAGTGGAGAGTGGAGGTCAACTCACAGCCCACTGTCCTCACCAGGGGGCACTAGGTTGACGGCTATGACTTAATCTTTACTTCTTGCCCCAGAGACTGCAATCATTTATTGCACCAATGACATTAGGAGATCAATAAGCAGAAGCAAGCTCAAAATAGAATATGAAGTCCCAGTGATCTCTGGAAATTGTCAAATGTACCTAATGTTTGCGATTTAGGTGTAAGTTTAGGTTTATTATTGTCATGTGTACTGAAGCACAGTGAAAAGCTTTGTGATCCAATCAAATCAGGTAATTCTATACATAAGTACAATCCAGCCAAACGTAAGTACAGTAGGTAGAGCAATGGGGAAGATACAGAGTTCAGAATACAGTTCTCAGCCTTGAAGTGCACCAGTTCCACAGACAAAGTTCAATGTCCACAATGGGGTAGAGGTGAATCAGACAGTAAGTACCCTAGCTTATGGAAGGACATTTAGAAGCCTGATAACAGAGAGGAAGAAACTGTTCCTGAGTCTGGTGGTGCGTACCTTCAAGCTTCTGTATCTTCTGTCCAACGGCAGCTGGGAAAATATTTGTTTCCTTGTGTTGGCTGCATTTCCAAGGCAGCGTTCAACACAGATGGAATCAATGGTTAGGAATGGAGATGGGAGACACAATGGAAGCATAATGTAGCACAATGGAAACATGCAGACAGAATGAGGTAAATCTCGATAGAATCTAGGTAAATTAAACTTTACATTCCTATAATTAAAATACTTGTTATTATAACTTAAATAAGTTAATGTGTATATTTATTCCTGTTTTGTCACAGTAGTGTGTTTTTTTTGATGTGTTGAAAATAATGCACATGCTACAAAAGTAGACTTGCTCCAGTATATATTGTGACCGGAGGGATGAATATTATTTTAATTTAAAAAGTAAATTTGAAAAAGAGGGCATGTTGATGTAGCGGTAGAGCTGCTGCCTTACAGCGCCAGGGACCCAGGTTCGATCCTGACTACGTGTGCTGTCTGTGCGGAGTTTGTACGTTCTCCCCGTGGCCTGCGTGGATTTTCTCTAGGTGCTCCAGTTTCCTCCCACACTCCAAAGACGTACAGGTTTGTCTGCGGCAAAAATTGTAAATTGTCCCTAGTGTGTGTAGGATAGTGTAAGTGTACGATGTTCACTGGTTGGTGCCGACTCGGTGGGCCGAAGGGCCTGTTTCCATGCTGTATCTCTAAAACTAAAATAGTATACTAAGGTGAAACCGAGTTCCTCTGACTCTTGTCCTTTTTGACTTCCTGAACAGTGCTGGAAGTGAGCACAGTGTAGTGGACCTCTCCTGTGAGGACCTGGCGGGGAAACGAGGAACTGGCTGGTTGACCCACATCCTCCCTGAAACTGACTGTGGACGCTCTTAAAATATTGGTCACCGCGAGGCAGCATTGGAGTGTGGGCTTCTGAAACTCTTTCACTTTCCCTGAATGCCTTCCACAAATTCTTCCACAACCCAGTGAACCGGTTACACTCCAACAGGAAGGGCACCCGCCCAAAATATTATGGTTGGCCTGTGCCCAGTGTTTTGAACTGGGACAGGGATGTGGGTACGCAGAGCCCATCCCATTCCTGGTTCACTACCACCTCACCAGGAATCTCCGGCAGCCGCTCCTCCAAACCATTAAAGCAGCTGGCTTGACCTTGTTTATGGAAAAACGTTTGCTCTCCATGGGAAGCTGCCAGCTCACTGATTGGTTTGGCATGGGAGTCTAAACTTGGCTCGCTGCAGAAGGGAGAGAGGGAGAGAGGGATCAATTGACTGGGTAAATGTAAAAATTGTCCCTAGTGTGTGTAGGATAGTGTTAATGTGCGGGGATCGCTGGGCGGCGCGGACTTGGTGGGCCGAAAAGGCCTGTTTCCGCGCTGTATCTGAAATATGAAAATATGAAAATAATATGAAGAGAGAGAGCAAAGAAAACAAACGTGATCGCTAAACCTTTCAATTGAAAAGCCACAAACTGCCTGATACTATGATTATAAAAGCTGCTTTATAGGGTCTTTCTTCAACAGGGTCTATGGCCTTGTTAATACACCAGTCAGAGATGCCAATGGAGGTATTTGTCCCTCAATGCCACTGTAAACCGAATGGCAATTAATCAATATATGTGATAATATGTGATGTGGCAATTAATCAATATATATATTCTGCACCATTCCTGTGTTGAAATGATAAAAAAGTTGAACGACTGGATGTTTCTATATGCTGGACTTTCTATAAACAATTTGCATTGTGATCCCTGCTGATATCAATGTCGGCTTTATCAGACATGCTTTTAATATAGCCCATTCAATGGAAATAATTCTATCTCGGTTTGTTTATGCCCAGCATTGGGTGTTAATAGAAAATGGTATCAACTCACAGGGATAACACAGATCAAGATTAGAATTTGAATGCCCTACAAGCATTTGGGAAATCTTTGCAGCAAGCAATAAAAACACAGCTGGTCACTTTAAATGGATTCATCCCAGACTCCAAGTGGGTCATCCATCACCATATAGAAGAGTCTGAAAATGTAGTCATTGTGATGTGGCTGATATTTAGTGTTGTTGGGGCTTGTTTAAGCAATTTTTCAGAAGGATGGCAGGTCTGGCTGTGATCAGTCTGAAGAAGGATCTCGACCTGAAACGTCACCCATTCCTTCTCTCCCGAGATGCTGCCTGACCCGCTGAGTTACTCCAGCATTTTGTGTCTACCTGGCTGTGATAATATATTTGGACGAAGATATGATATTTTTTTAAATGAAAGACCAAGACCATGGGATCTGTTTAGAGACACAGATAATCTGTAGGTTAGTTGATTTCTGTGAATTGCCCCCTAGTGTGTAGGGAGAGGATGGGAAAGTGGGAGAGCATGGACCTAGTGTGAGTGGGTGATCAATGGTTGCCGTGGGACTTGGTGGGCCGAAGGGACCGTTTCCAGGCTGCATCTCCAAACTTTAAACTCTAAACCTAAAGCATTAATCCTGATTATCAGTCCATAGACGCTGCCTGGCCTGCTGGGTGTCTGCAGCAACCTGTGGGAAAGCCCTCACCGAGTTGTTTTGTCTCAAGTGACTCTACACGACCATCGATCACCCGCTCACAATAGACAATAGGTGCAGGAGGAGGCCATTCGGCCCTTCGAGCCAGCACCGCCATTCAATGTGATCATGGCTGATCACTCTCAATCAGTACCCCGTTCCTGCCTTCTCCCCATACCCCCTGACTCCGCTGTCCTTAAGAGCCCTATCCAGCTCAGAGAATTGGCCTCCACTGCCTTCTGAGGCAGAGAATTCCACAGATTCACAACTCTCTGACTGAAAAGGTTTTTCCTCATCTCCGATCTAAATGGCCTACCCCTTATTCTTAAACTGTGGCCCCTGGTTCTGGACTCCCCCAACATTGGGAACATGTTTCCTGCCTCTAACGTGTCCAACCCCTTAATAATCTTATACGTTTCGATAAGATCCCCTCTCATCCTTCTAAATTCCAGTGTATACAAGGTATACACTAGCTCTATGCTGCCCCACTTTCTCATCCACTCCCGACATACGAGTGTGCAGTGAAGGTAACGGTATAATCCGGAGGCTTGAAATTCACACTAGTGGGAATATTTTGCTCTGTAGCCATTCCAAAACCTGTGGCAAATAAAGAGGCAAAAGTTACACAGCAGGAATCTGGTAAAAGGTTAGAAGAATAGAAAGTAGACACAAAATGCTGGAGTAACTCAGCGGGACAGGCAGCATCTCGGGAGAGAAGGAATGGGTGACGTTTCGGGTCGAGACCCTTCTTCAGACAGAACTTAATTTAGACCACACTTTTGTGTCCAAAGTACTTCACAGCCCATTGAAGCTTTGTGCTGATGTAATATGGAATAAACAGCTTCTATGTTAAGCACAGAAACATCCCATAAAGACTATAATGTGACCACTGGACAACTGTTTCAGTGATATCTGCTGAGTAATATGGACCAATGCTCTCCAGTCCCTTGTTCCTCCATGCAATGTTGCCAATGGATCCTCTGAATTCACCAGAGGGGGTGTCCATGGCCTGACTTCGTGTTCCCTGCTTCACGTGAGCCAGAGCATCTCTGACAGTGAAGCCTCTCTCTCAGGACCCCGCAGATACCCAACAGGCCAGGCAGCATCTGTGGATAGATAACCAGAGTTAATATTTCAGGTTCAGAGTTTAAAGTTTAGAGATGCAGCATGGAAACAGGTCCTCGGGCCCAATAGGTCCACGCCGACCACTGATCACCTGTTCCCACCGGTCCTATGTTCTCCGACTTTCCCATCCACTCCCTACACAGTCGGGGCAATTTACAGACGCCCATTAACCTACAAAGCAGCAAGTCTTTGGGATACTGGAGGAAACTCACGTAGTCACAGGGAGAACGTGCAAACTCAACATGGGCAGAACCTGAGGCTAGGATCAAACCCAGGTCAAGATTGAACCCAGGTCTCTGGCACTGTGAGTTATCACTCTACCAGCTGCGCCACTCTGCCACTCAACACCAAAGGTAGTACTTTCCCCACACAGATTGTGAGGAAACAGAAGGGAGATTATGGACAAACAAATAAAAGATCTGAAGTCTGCAGAACGGTCTCAACCCGAAACGTTACTTATTTCTTTTCTCCAGAGATGCTGCCTGACCTGCTGAGTTACTCCAGCATTTTGTGTCTTATTTTCAGTGTAAACCAGCATCTGCAGTTCCTTCCTACGACTAAAAGATCGATTTAGCAAATATGATGTTGCAATAATATCAGGCATGATAGCCTGTAAAAAAATCAAATCAAAATTAGTGGAATTAATATCATGTGGCAGTGTTAGCTTGCTACATGAGGAATTAAACTATCTTCTTGATTGCACAATTCAATATGATGCGTGACATGCTCTCTGCTATTTCCCACGAGAATGCTCGATGCTGATTTATTATTTGGGGATAAAGGAATCAATAAATATGGGGGAAAAGCAGGAACGGGGTACTCATTTTGGATGATCAGCCATGATCATATTGACTGGCAGTGCTGGCTCGAAGGGCCGGATGGCCTACTCCTGCACCTATTTTCTATGTTTCTATTATGAAGGTTAATGAAAATCCTTTAAAGTGAAAATAAATTACGAGCATGTTTTTAATTAGAACACATAGCAGTGGTTTACCTATGGCATGGCCCCGGCAAGAAGCAAGTACAGCTAATCACCATCATCTTGTTCACTCTGAGAGCCTCCGTTTTGGTTCAACAGGTCGGCAGGTGTTCGCTGTGTGTCTTGTAATCTCATGGGTTTATATCCTTTGACTCATTTTGTGGCAGATGGCAAGCAAGGAATTGTCAGCAGAGCAAACATCCGCCATTGAAGGATGAATTTGTGAGCAATACCCTGTGCCAGTTATGTTGTTGTGACCCTGGAGTGAGAATAATATTTGACCACCGGGCAGGTGCAGCAAGTTGCATTGGCGATTCTTATCAGTTTGTATCCTTGAAACTTTCTTCCTGTTTCTGAAGCTTACCGTATGTTTCACATCTAAAACCTATCATGCAGGTCATATATTTTCATCAACAGATCAACACCAACTCCACAAGTGGCAGCTGCCGCAGTTTATAGCTAATCCATTCCTATAAAAAAATACAAGGTTTAATTACTGGGTTGTGCCTGAACGTTGATCAGAATACAAAAAAAAACTCTGCTGACTGCTAAGGTGAATGCACCATCTTTTCTTAGTTACCGTATTGAACGGCACATTAGTGCAATGGACATCTTAGTTTATTTTATTTTTAGTTTAGTTTCGAGACACAGCGCGGAAACAGGCCCTTCGGCCCACCGAGGCCATGCCGACACAAAGTGCTGGAGCAACTCAGCGGGTCAGGCAGCATCTCTGGAGAACATAGGTAGGTGACGTTTCACGGAGTGGTGGAGTAACTCAGCGGGTCAGACAGCATCCCTGGAGAACATGGATAGGCAACGTTTTGGGTCAGGACCCTTCTTCGGAAGCTCTGGCTTCTTCAGGGCTAACAGATCTCAAACTGGCCAATGGTGTGGGCCACGATGTTTAGATTGAGTAAGGTTTAATTTTCATCTTCATGTTCAAACAATACAAGTTAGGTGTCTGCAAATCAAATCTCCACTGAAATAGCTGCAAACTGTCTTGCTATCCTGCCCCAACACTTTACCCTTGCCATGAACATAAAATTGAATATAATGAACACAACTTTGCTCCAGTTGCACAAACAAAACAAACATTTGGTTTCTAATCAGAAATGAGATGTCTCGTGGGTTATGTGGAGACTTGGAGCGAGAGGTTACATAAAGTATGGTTGATTTGTTGTCATTTAATAATCTCCAAGAGGATCTAAAATTAATTATAAAATGATAACAATCTGAGCCAGAACTGGAGTGCAACATGTAAACTTCATGGTGAAGGAAAGACCGGATTGGTTCAGACTCACCATTTGTAGGAATGGAAAATTATTTTTTGAGTTGGATAGGCTTATCTCTGAGGAAAAAAATTGCACTCAGAACTTATTAAAAACTGAAGTATTACCAAAATATTAAAACTTGCATGTACATCTTTTATAGTCATAGTTTTAATACAGATTAATATCGTGGCAATGTAAAATAGCAATTCTAAGTTGTGAGCCATCTACACATCCTCCACCGACCTCACACCTCGATCTCACCTCCTCCACCGACCTCACACCTCGACAACAAAAAAGGACATTCTGTAGAAGGAGGTTAGCACATTGTTTTGTAACTTGAAATTACTTTAATTCTACTTTGGAGAGAGAAGACGTACATATCTTGCCTTCATTGGTCAGGCCGTTGACAGCGAGGGTCAGGAAGTCATGCAGCAGCTTTGGATGGGCTGCGTTTGGAATATTATACACTGTTCTGGTTGCCCCGTAACATGGAGGATGTGGACATTTTGGAGAGGATGCAGAAGAGGTTTATAAAAGAATGCTGCCTAGATGAGAGGGTTTTAGGTATAAGGAGAGATTTCACTAATTTGGAATAAAAATGAACAGCCAAAGAATACTGAAGAAGCGTTTCAACCTGAGTCCAATTTCTCCAGAGATGCTGCCTGACCCATTGAGTTACTCCAGCACTTTGTGTCTATCTTGAACAAACTTGGATTGGTTTCTTTGGAAAGTCAGAGGCTGAGGTATTTATGATATACAGGATATGTGTGATAAAAGTATATAAAACTATACGGCATATATGATATATATAGTTAGGGTATCTGTGATGTGATAGAAGTATATAAAATAATAAGAGACATAGATAGAATAGGTGGTCAAAACCTTTTTTCCCAGGGGTGGAAATATCAAAGACTAAAGGCGATGCTTTTAAGGTGAGAGGAGAAACGTTTAAAGGAGACATGTGGGGCAAAGTTTTTTACACAGAGAGTAGTGGCTGCTTGGGTCATACTGCCAGGGATGGTGGTAGAGACAGATACACCAGTGACATATATGTGCACATGGATATGCAGGGAATGAAGGGATATGGATCATGTGCAGGCAGATGAGATTAGTTTAACTGGCATCATTTTTCATATCATATCATATCATATATATATACAGCCGGAAACAGGCCTTTTCGGCCCACCAAGTCCGTGTCGCCCAGCGATCCCCGTACATTAACACTATCCTACACCCACTAGGGACATTTTTTTTACATTTACCCAGCCAATTAACCTACATACCTGTACGTCTTTGGAGTGTGGGAGGAAACCGAAGATCTCGGAGAAAACCCACGCAGGTCACGGGGAGGACGTACAAACTCCTTACAGTGCAGCACCCGTAGTCAGGATCGAACCAGAGTCTCCGGCGCTGCATTCGCTGTAAAGCAGCAACTCAACCGCTGCGCTACCGTGCCGCCTATATATATGTGTATACAACACAAATATATGTTCTATATATTTGTGTATACAGAAGTGATGTGCATTGTTTAAAAAAACTGGTGAAAAGATTGTTTTTGATGAATGACTAATAATTCCTTTTCTCTTTCAGGGACCTGAGTGCTGCTCAGACTTGGCGATTTCTTTTCACTACGTAAATCCCGTCTTCATGCACACGCTGGAGTTCTACATTTATCATCTACGTGCTGTGGGTTACAAGTTCAGAAAAATCACTGATTTCCCAAACCCACCCAAAGTGGTGGAAGGGAAAAGCAACCAGTGACAATTTAACAAAGGCAAACTGATCCGGAAGCTTGCTTCATCTTCCCCGAACAAATGTGCAGTTGAGTCTAAAGAAGGGCCCCGACCCAAAACGTCACATATCCATGTTTCCAGAGATGCTGCCTGACCCGCTGAGTTACTCCAGCATTTTGTGTCCTTTTTTCCATTTGAGAGAATTGTATCTGCTTTGCAAATATCTTGTGACCACAGCAGTTTGCATTTACCCAATGTCTTGTATACAGTGAAACGCTCCATGGTACTACTTTGGATGTTTGGTATTGGTTTAGTATTGTCATATGTACTGAGAAACGGTGGAAAGCCTTTTGCTTGCATGCTATCCTATTAAATTAGATATTACTGGACATTAGTACAATCAAGCCAAATACTAGTACAAGATGTAGCGCAAAGAGAAAAATGCCAGGTGGAGGGGTAAGTAACACTAAGTAAACAGAGCATCAACAGAAGGACTTGGACAAGTTGGGAGAGTGGGCAAAGAAGTGGCAAATGGAAGACAGCGTAGTAAAGTGTACGCTCATGCACTTTGGTATCTATATACTAAAACTCTCGTTTGTTATCTTGTTTGTTACTGAACTTCAGCCAAAACGGAACACGATAGCATGACAATTTACCCACCTTACTCACCATTGTCACTTTAGTGATAATGCAAGTAGTTTTATTGAAATCGGTTATATTTTTTAAGTTATTCACATTTTAAAGTTCAAAAGGAGGGGAGGGGGAGGGGAGGAGGGAGGGAGGGGGAAGGGGGGAAGGAGGGAGTGGGGGAGAGGGGAGAGGGGGGCTGAGGAGAGAGGGGAGAGGACAGGGTGCTGCACCAATGCAGGAGAGGTTTGGGCCCAACGGGTCCACTTGGTCTAGTAAGCAATAAAAGCGAGGACTATTCTCTGAATGCATTCAAGAGAGAGCTGGATAGAGCTCTTAAGGATAGCGGAGTCAGGGGGTATGGGGAGAAGGCAGGAACGGGGTACTGATTGAGAATGATCAGCCATGATCACGTTGAATGGCGGAGCTGACTCAAAGGGCCGAATGGCCTCCTCCTGCACCTATTGTCTATTGTCTATTGTCTATTGTCTATTTTCTGAATGGCGAGAGGATTCAGAAATCGGAGGTGCAAAGGGACTTGGGAATGCTGGTGCAGGATTCCTGAAAGATTAATTTGTGGGTTGAGTCAGTTGTAAGGAAGGCAAATGCAATGTTAGCATTCCTTTCAAGAGGTCTAGAATATAAAAGTAAGGATGGAATTCTGAGGCTATATAAGGCACTGGTCAGACCACATTTGGAATAAGGTGAGCAGTTTTGGGCCCGATATCTTAGGAAGGATGTGCTGGCATTTGAGAAAGTCCAGAGGTGGTTTACGAGAATGATCCCATGATGATTGGGTTAATGTATGAGGAGCGTTTGAAGCCTCTGGGCCTGTACTCACTGGAGCATAGAAGGATGAGGGGTGATCTCCTTGAAACTCACCAGATAATGAAAGGCCTAGATAGAATGGATGCGGAGGATGTTTCCAGTAATGGGAGAGTCTCGTATCAGAGGGCACAGGCTCAGAATAAAAGGACGTACCCTTTAAAATGGAGATAAGGAGGAGTTTCTTTACCCAGCTCACAAACATATACAAGGAACTGCAGTTGCTGGTTTACAAAAAAAATGACACAAAGTGCTGGAGTAACTCAGCAGGTCAGGCAGCATCTCTGGAGAACATGGAGAGGAGGAGAACTTCTTCAAAGTAGGCAGATCAGAACTCTTCACGTACTCTCTAAATGTGATGCAAGTTTCCAGCTCTACCATCTTTCCACTAATAAGTTGCAGATCTCCACCTTCCTCACATTAAACAGAAAGTTTATTCATCTGCACATTAATCCTTCCAGCAATTACTTTAATTATGCATATGGATATGCAGGGAATGGAGGGATATGGATTCTATGTAGACAGATAGGAGTTGGTCTTGGCATCATGTTCAGCACAGATATTATGGCCTGTTCTTTGTGCTGAAGAAAAGAAAAATAAATAATATGTCCTTTTAATTTGCTTCACAGGCAGTCAATTCCTGGTTATCTTTCAATCTTCCAAGGTCAATACATCCTTCCTATTTACTCCATCAAGTTCTCCAAGATTTTACACACCTCAGTTAAATCTCACCTCAACCACCCCTGTTCCAACAAAAACATCTCCAGTCTGGCCAACCTTTCCACATCATTGGAATTTTCCAGTCCTGGCAATAATCCCTCCATTCCATCTCCAGCTCAATGCCATCTTTCCCATATGGAAGTGATAGTATTGAAGTTGGAAGACAAGTTTAGTTTAGTTCAGAGATACAGCAGGTAACCGGGCCCTTCGGCTCACAAAGTCCTCCCTCACCAGCTATCCCCGTTACTCTAGTGCACACAAAAGAAACTTGGGACAATTTACAACTTTTTACCGAAGCCAAATAACTTACAAACCCGTACATCTTTGGAGTGTGGCAGGAAAGTGGAGCACCCGGAGAAAACCCAAGTGGTCACAGGGAGAATGTACGAACTCCATACAAACAGCACCCATCGTCAGGATTGAACCTGGGTCTCTGGTGCTGTCAGGCAGAAACTCTATCATTGCACCTCCTTTCACCGTTGTTGATCGAGTAGGGAAAATCCAAAGACAAACATAATTAATTATTTTTTAATTAATTAAAAATGGGGATAAAAAGCAAACAGGAATTATTCCAAATGTTAGCGCTCCTCTGGTGAATATTCTCTTGTATTCAAATATTTAACAAATAGAAAAATGTTGGAATGCCTCAATCGGGTGTCGAATAACTGAATTACTGTGACTCTTATCAAATGTGTCATGATCTTACAGAAAATCAATTCAAGATGAATGATAGTGATTTTGCGCAGTCTATGAATAAGTGCAACATGGATTAATTCAGTTGGGTGATGGCCAGGATTGAGCAATTGCTAAAAGTTTATCCATTTGAGATACTTTACACTTTTCTCTCGGTTATGTCAACCCTTGTGGCAGATGAATTAATGAAAAATGATCTAACTGATGTACAATTATGTATCTTTGCTCCCAATTAAACATTTTAACTTAAAACATTTAGCATCACCTTCCTTCTGTCTCCTGTATCACTCTTTGAGTAGTAAAGATGTCAGGGGTTATGGGGAGAAGGCAGGAGAATGGGGTTGAGAGGGAAAGATAGATCAGCCATGATTGAAAGGCAGAGTAGACTTGATGGGGCCAAATGGCCTAATTCTGCTCCTAGAACTTATGAACTTACAAAATTATCACGCAGTGGTGTTCCGACACTTCCCCAGTCTGGAAATGGACTGAGATAAATGGAGAGAATGCCGCAAAAGGCTAAATTGTAGAGCTTGTTCGTTTTCCTGAAAAATTATGTGTTATTTTGAACAGCTCGTATATCAGAATTTTCCCACAATTTCATTCCAGCACATCTTTCCCTTGTGTTCAGATGGTTTTGATACTCACTGGCATGCAATCTCTAAGCATGAGATGTTCACATATGCCCAATGCCCATTATTAAATCAATGAGGACTAGACATCTCAACAGCATAAATGTGTAGTCGCATGCAGAGTCACGCTCACAAAGACTGGACCTCACTCATGCTCACGCACATGGATTAACATTTACATTCACATCCTCATTCATTCACACTCACATACTTCGTTTTTAGAGATCCAGCACGAAAACAGGCCCTTTGATCCACCAAGTCCATGCCGACCAGCCGACCCTGTACATTAGCACTATGCTACACACCAGTGACAATTTACCTACAAATCTGTACATCTTTGGAGTGTGGGAGGAAACCGGAGCACCTGGAGAAAACCCACGCGGTCACAGGGAGAACGTACAAACTCCGTAGAGACATCACCCGTAGTTAGAATCAAACGCGGGTCTCTGGCGCTGTGAGGCAGCAACTCTACTGCTGCGCCACCGTGCTGCCCAAATACATGCACACTTTCATAACCACATTCACATACATGCACTGACAAATGCACAACGACATGCGTACACATTGTCGCTAACTCACATGCATGCACACAGTCTGTGGAACACTCACATACACACAGACGTGCATCCATTTGAACAGGAGGCAATAAGCAGCAGGAATCCTGTCTGCTGTTTGTCCCCTTTCCTAGGCTGGGCAAGACACACAATTAAAAGTAAACTCTTTGCACATGCCATGGTCCTTTGCTCCAGGTTCTGCAGTGGCGATGCTTCACCAGCAACAACATCTGGCAAAAATCGATGGGGAAAAAACATTGCTGCATCAATTATGTTTATTCTGGAAACAACGCTGCCAGTATTTTTAATTTGCTTCGTAAGCGCTCACCTCCTGACTCTCAGCGGCACATGATCTGACCCAGCGTTCACTGCCTCCTGACAGAACGTCTTTCATGATACATCTCTACAAATGTGTCAGAAATGCTCGAGAGTTGCTGCTATTTCACTTGTGGTATCCACGCTACTTCCTGCAGACTGTAAACAAACGCCGAGGCACAATTCTGCAACTTGTTCGAAAAACGGGACGGTTTTAAAAATAAGTCAAGCCAGGGCCCTGCTGATGAAGGCAAACGTCCAGAGCAAACTGGCTGTGTGCCTGCAAGGAGTAGCGGGACTGACTCCACAAATATGAAGATCAACCAGGCGGAATTGCAGGATTCCATTTTCGAAAAGCACAAAGTAAGACTTCCTTTGAGGCGAATACTTCCTTTGTGGGGGATAAAGATTCATAAGATTCATAAGATATAGGAGCAGAATTCAGAAGTCTGAAGAAGGGTCTCAACCCCAAATGTCACTCATTCCTTCTCCCCAGAGATGCTGCCTGTCCCGCTGAGTTACTCCAGCTTTTTGTGTCGATCTTCAGCAGAATTAGGTCATTCAGCCCATCGAGTCTGCTCCGCCATTTGGTCACGGCGGACTTATTTTTCCCCATTCTCCTGCCTTCTCCCCGTAATCTTTGACATGGTTCCTTCTAGCCTGGGGCAATTCTTGCTGGAATTGCCCTTTCTAGCATTTACTTCCTGAATGGAAAATGGTGGCAAATGAGGGTGTTTCGGATGCACGGGCTGTGATATGTAGATGTGTAACAGGCACCATTTTCTTGGTGAAGGCATATTCCCAGCTGGGTCTAAAGGGGGAATGAGGTCTCTATTAGCACAAAGGAGGGGTCCAATGACTATATTAGTTTAGAGGTACAGTATGGCTACAGGCCCACCGAGCCCAGGCTGACCATTGATCACCCATTCACACTAGTTCTATGTCATCCCACTTTCTCATCCACTCGCCACATACCAGGAGCTTCTTTTACAGAGACCAATTAACCTACAAACCTGCACGTCTTTGGGATGGGGGAGGAAACCGGAGCATCCGGGGAAAACCCACGTGGTCACAGGGAGAACGTTCAAATCCACACAGTCAGCATCTCAGGTCAGGATCCAACCCGGGTCTCTGGCGCTGTGAGGCAGCAGTTCACTGTGCAGCCCCTAAATCTGGCCCTGCCAGCGATGTCCACACCCCATGAGCAAAATTCAGGGATCGAGGCTGGTGGTCTGAATTGGTAATATTCAAGAGTCAAGAGTGTTTACTTGTCATAGTCATACAGTCATAGAGTCATGAAGTCATACAGCATCGAAACAAGTCCTCTGGCTCAAGTTGTCCATGCGACCATGATATCCCATCTACACTAGTCCTACCTGCTTGCATTTGGCCCATAATTCCTCTTAAACTTTCCTATCCATGTACCTGTCCAAATGTCTTTTAAATGTTGTCATAGTATTTGCCTCAAGCACCTACTCTGGCAGCTCATTTCATTCACCCACTACTGTTTGTGTGAAAAACTTGTCCCTCGGGTTCCTAATAAATCCTTCCCCTCTCACCTTAAACATGTACCGACCAACAGAACAATGAAATTCTTAGTTGCTGCATCTTAATGTACATCTACTCCGCTGGAACGACTATTTTCTTTATCAGTCCCTGTTGCTTTGGATCACTTGGTAGAACAACAGAACAAGTCACCCATGCAATGTGATCAGTGGGGCTTGTCCTACGAAATGTTCTTCAGTTTACCACAGGGTAGGGCAGAAATACAAGTGAAGCATAGCCATTACTGGAAATTCATGTCTGGAACCAAAATTTTAAAAAAACAAATCTTAACCTACATGATCTCCCGGAGGCTCAGCACTTCAACTCCTCCTCCCATTCCCAATCTGACCTCTCTGTCCTGGGCCTCCTCCATTGTCCGAGTGAGGCCCAGCGCAAATTGGAGGAACAGCACCTCATATTTTGCTTGGGTAGTTTACACCCCAGCGGTATGAACATTGACTTCTCTAACTTCAGATAGCCCTTGCTTTCCCCCTCTCTCTATCCCCTCCCCCTTCCCAGTTCTCCCACCAGTCTTACTGTCTCCGACTACATTCTATCTTTGTCCCGCCCACTCCCCTGACATCAGTCTGAAGAAGGGTCTCGACCCAAAACGTCACCCATTTTTTCTCTCCCGAGATGCTGCCTAACCCGCTGAGTTACTCCAGCATTTTGTGTCTACCTCCTGGAAATTCATCGTTATGTTTGTGTCCATCAAGACCAACATAATTTTTCATTGGTTTCACTGATGCTTGGTTAATGGAATTAACAAAATATATTTAAACATTTTTGTAAATTCCTATTATTGATGGATCTTTAATAATTGTGAATTCTACAGCATAACAAAACCTACCTCATCTTGGCCACTTCTAGCATTCTACCACATTAACAAGGGAGAAAAGGTTCACGTGAATAACAGTAATCAAAAAGCAAAACAACTGCAGATGCTGGAAATCTGAAATAAAAACAGGAAACAGACAGCAGGTGAGGCAGCGTGTGTGGCGAGCGCAAAATAGTTAACGTTTCAGATGGATGGTTTTAAATCAGAGCTGGTTCCAACAGTTTCCTTTGTTTCCAGCGCTGTTTTCGATATTGATAATAGCAGACAACAAACTTTAACAATGACATAATAACAATACCCATTCTAACTTATGAAACAATAGTTGACATTGTTGAAGGGCGCTTCAACTTTGACTTTTACCAGTTGCTCAGATGAATTCTTGCTCGTTCCTTTGTTCTTCTCACTCACATTATGTTCTCATGTTCATTTGCAGCTAGTTTGCTTTGCTGGTAAACATGACAGGAGATGGGTGGAGTGTGTTGTGACATTTTTAAATGCTGGGAGTTCCCATTGTCAGCACTTGGTGGAGCACGGTACCAAGGAGTAGATTGGACAACTTCTGGCACCTGCCTCTCTCCGGCTGAACATGGAAGTGCAGGTTTTAGTTTTAGCTTTAGAAAACAGGCCCATTGGCCTACCGAGTCCACACCGACCATCAATCACCCGCTCACACCACTTTCTCATCCACTCCCTACATGCTCGGGGCTATTTACAGGGGCCAATCAATCTGATGAAGGGTCTCGACTCGAAACGTCACCCATTCTTTCTCTCCAGAGATGCTGCCTGTCCCGCTGAGTTACTCCAGCATTTTGTGTTACCTTTGGTGTAAACCAGCATCTGCAGTTCCTTCCTACACATACAATCCCACACTTCTTTGGGATGCATGGGAGGAAGCCGGAGCACATTGGAGGAAGCCCATGGGGTACAAGGAGAACGTGCAAACTCCACACAGACAGCACCCGAGGTCAGGATTGAACCTGTGTCTCTGGTGCTGTGAGGCAGCAGTTCTACCAGCTGTGCCACCGTGCCACAGTGTTTTCCTTACTGCTCCACCCTGAGGGAAAATAAACCAGACCATAATTGGTCAAACAGAGAGAGAGAAAAAATATCTTAAAGCGAGTTTCTGATGGACTGACCTTTTTACCATTCACATTTTCTACCAGCTTTTATTTATAATGCTTCTTCCAAACGAGTTAAATCCTCAATCAACCTCCGCTTGCCTCTGCTGCTCCCTCATCCCACATCAGCCCCCTTGAACCTCTCTCACAAGGCCCACTCCTTATGCTTCATCCCTACAAACCTTTTGCTTAGAAACCTGATTGCAAATTATTTATTCCAAAGCTGCACGACTGAAAATAAAGAGGATAGCTTGCTCCACATTACTATGGAAATTCAGTTGGGCACCATCTAGAGTGAGCCACGTCTGCAAGTCTGGTGTAGTTTAGGATTGGACACCCACCCATCATCTATGCCATGTTACTTCTGGAACATTGCCAGAGGGGAAACTGTACTATGCTGTTGCTGGGAACACCTGTCGCCCAGTACCCCTGGAACAACCTTGCTTGCAACACGTGTTCTGGACTGGGTTTGCATGAAATTTCATAACATAGCTTCTCTTCTATAGTTTCCACACCCCACCACCATCACCACCATTGCCATAGTACAGACCTGTGCCACGTGTTTAACAGCACAACAGATATGTAAACATAGTACTCTGTAAAGACAACAAAAATGTTCAAAATATATTTATATGTTTCTCTCTCTCTCTCTCTCTCTCTCTCTCTCTCTCTCTCTCTCTCTCTCTCTCTCTCTCTCTCTCTCTCTCTCTCTCTCTCTCACACTCTCTCTCTCTCTCTCTCTCTCTCTATATATATATTTATATTTATTTATTGATATGCACACACATATATTTCTATATATACAGATAAATAAATAGACAATAATAGTACAAAAATAATGTCCCCAATTCCATATAGTTCAGAGCTTATGTGGAGGTTGCCGTGTTTAATAGCCTGCTGGTTGTATGGAAGGAGCTGCTCCTGAACCTGGATGTTACAGGTTTCAGGCTCCTGCACCTTCTTCTCAATGGCGGGTGTGAAATGGGTGCGTGGTGTAGGTGTCTGATGATGTTAGCTGCCTTTTTGAGTACCTTATCCTATTCTTCAAAAAACCTCCTCCCAAATCCATGAACTTCCAATTGCCAGCTTCCCAAAATACCACACCGCCAATTACCAGGCACTGACCTTTCCCTCCAACAAGGTCCTGACTGAATATTTGATGTGACACCAAGTGCCACTTGTAGCTCTCAACTGTTTTCCCAAACGCTGAACTGCTTTCCTTCTCAGACTCCAGACAAGGGCATGAGGTGCTACTAGGATTTGCAATGGTGGGCCCAAGGCCAGAGCACAAAATGGTAGCTTTGCACAGTGTACCTTCTACACTGCAGTCCACCCTCAAGCCTTTTGCTCATCCAAATTTGTTTTTGCTGCTCTAGCACTGACACCTGGGCTTTCACCAGTTAGTTGTAAATTTCCCCGGTGTGGGACGAATAAAGGAATATATTATTATCATGATTTTAGTTTAGTTTAGAGATACAGTGCAGAAACAGGCCCTTCTGCCTACCGAGTCTGCGCCGATCAGCGATCCCCACTACACTATCCGACACATTCTAGGGACAATTTTTACCAAAGCCAATTAACCTACAAACCTGTACGTCTTTAGAGTGTGGGAGAAAACCCAGGACCCCTGGAGAAAACCCATACGGTCACGGGGAGAATATACAAACTCCTGGCTTACAACACCCATAGTCAGGATCGAACCCGAGTCTCTGGTGCTGTGAAGCAGCAACTCTACTGCTGTGCCATTGTACTGCCCTCTGGGTGATCTTTGCCCAAAGTGGCATGAGGAATTTATCTTGTGCGCAGCATATGGTTAAAACCCAGCAGCGGCACCAGGTTTATTCTCACTGAGGTGGAAACATTCAGGTGCCCAAAAAAACATCAATCGGTTCCCTTTTCTGTAAATTCTGGTTTGAATTTGCATAATTACTGTACCTACAAAGAATGCTTACAATTTGAATCCACGCCCTTAAAACATGTAAAACTTGTATGTATTTGCCTTAAAAAGTAAAAAAAGTTTGATTGAATGGATTATGTATCGTTTTCCTTTGGAAACAGCATTAATTCAGCGGTGCAGTTTGTATGTTCATAAGTTAGAGGAGCAGAATTAGGCCATTCGGCCCATCAAGTGTACCGTGCCGCCCTTCTGATCTTGACCTAAGCTCCAAGCTATCACTTGACATGTAAGAAGATCCGTCGGAAATTTGTCAAATACGAAGCCCTATCTCAAAGGGATGGGTAGTTATTTTAATATAATTGCTGCCCGTTACAATTTTGGTTACCAGGAACGTTGAAGGAAAGGTCATAAGTGTTATGAGCAGAATTAGGCCACTCGGCCCATCAAGTCTACTCCGCCATTCAATCATGGCTGACCTGTCTCTCCCTCCTAACCCCATTCTCCTGCCTCCTCCCCTTAACCCCTGACACCCTGATAAAGTGTGCTGCTGCTTCTCAATAGTTCAAGGGAGATGACGATGAGTTCTCTGCTGGGATTTTCCCACAGTCTCAGCTGCTTTGCTGAAGGAAAGGAGGATCGACTCGGGAAGGGCAAGCATTCTTCACCAGAGATGCTCTTTGCTTATCTACTCAACTCTGTAATGGGGGATCTGCAGGAAGACAAATATAGTTCCATCTGTAAGCGCGGTGGGTTGAGAATGAACCTGCAACTGAATCATGTAGCGTGCTTTATCCAGGAATGGAGCAGAGTTCCTCCAGAGGCGTGACACCATCATTATCCGCCAAGGCCATAACTGCCTTAGCCTTTCTCTTTGAAATCGTGCTAGCCTTTTACAGGAGACATCAGTGTCGGTCTGTCAGTTAGCCATTGATGTGTCAAACCTGGTTGCTCAAACAAGCAAAGTCACTTCCTTCCTAATAACCAACGGCCAGCTGCCTGGGAGAGCCAGCCTTGTACAGCGACAGGATGCCTGAAGCTCCAGGGAGTTAGAGATTGCACCGGGCGATCCTAAACCGTCCTTGCCCAATACCACCGTCTGCACAATGAGAAATGTTCCCACTTTCTCAATGGCCCGGGTCCCACTCACCTCCCCAATGCTTTTCATAAGTTCATAAGTCATAGGAGCAGTATTGGGCCATTCGGCCCATCGAGTCTATTCCGCCATTCAATCATGGCTGATCTATCTTTCCCTCTCAACCCCATTCTCCTGTCTTCTCCCCTGACCTTCGACACCCTCACTAATCAAGAGTCATAGAGTGATATTGTGCGGAAACAGGCCCTTCGGCCCAACTCGCCCACACCGGCCAACATGTCCCAGCTACACTAGTCCCACCTGCCTGCGTTTGGTCTGTATCCCTCCAAACCTGCCCTATCCATGTACCTGTCTAACTGTTTCTTAAACGTTGGGATAGTTCCTGCCTCAACTACCTCCTCTGGCAGCATGTTCCATACACCCACCATCCTTCGTGTGCAAAAGTTACCCCTCAGATTTCTATTAAATCTTTTCCCCTTCACCTTGAACCAATGTCCTCTGATCCTCAATTCCCCTACTCTGGGCAAGAGACTCTGTGCATCTACCCGATCTATTCCTCTCATGATTTTGTACACCTCCATAAGATCACCCCTCATCCTCCTGCGCTCCACGGACCCAGAGACCCAGCCTACTCAACCTCTCCCTATAGCTCACACCCTCTAGTCCTGGCAACATCCTCGTAAATCTTCCCTGAACCCTTTCAAGCTTGACAATATCTTTCCTATAACATGGTGCCCAGAACTGAACACAATATTCTAAATGTGGTCTCACCAACGTCTCATACTGGTGTAGATGTGTTATGTTGGTCAATGTGGGCAAGTTGGGCCAAAGGGCCTGTTTCCATGCTGTCCATGGCTCCACATGGTGCCAAGAGAATTTTTGCATCCATTTGAAAAGGTGGATGAAACTTTGGTTCCACATCCCAAACAAACGTTGTCACCTCCAACTGTGCACAGTCCCCCAGATCTGCTTTGCATTGTGGGTTGGATTATGTGCTCACATGTGTCAGGACATGTGTCAGGAAAACAAGAAGTGGAACTACAGACATACATACATGGAGGCTTCACCCAAAGCACATGGTCCGTACACTGAAAGCACAGGTCCCACTAACAAAAGCAATTTAAGTAGAGATTTGTGTTCTCTGGGGAGGCATCAGCAGATGTAAGTATAATGGTGTAAGATTATCTACAGGGTTAGATAATTAGTGACTCTAATTGCTTCATCCATGGCTCTGAACATGGCAGCAGCTGTTAATTTCTTGGGGGCTGCATTGTTTGAGACCCCCTGTAATGTGAGACAAAGCACTGTAGGTAGGTAGCTTCAACCAGCCCCAGGAGAGTCACCAGGGACTGTAAGCCAGTTAGCCTGAAGATAGACACAAAATGCTGAAGTAATTCAGTGGGTCAGGCAGCATCTCTGGAGAGAAGGAATGGGTGATGTTTTGGGTCGAGACCCTTCTTCTGCACAAGCCTGTGCAGCCAGGGTTCACAGGAAAGTGCTGCAATCTATTAATAAGGAAGTGCTAACATCACTTAGAAAAATATGCATGATTACGAAGGGGTAGACACAAAGTGCAGGAGCAACTCAGTGCTGGGTCAGCCAGCATCTCTGGAGGAAAGGAACAGGTGATGTTTTGGATCGGAAACCTTCTTCAGGAAGGGGTAGCAGGGCTTTATGTGAAGTAAAATTGTGTTTTTTACATTTTGCTGAGCTTCTGAGGTCGAGGTCACAGCTTTTCAAGATGTTGGTGAGGCTGCACTTGGAGTAATGTGCTCATTCTTGGACACCTTGCTGTAGGAACGATGCCATTAAGCCGAGAAGATTTACAAAGATGTTGCCTGGACTCGAGGGCCTGAGTTACAGGGGGAGCTTGGGCTGACATGGACTCTATTCCTTGGATTGCATGAGGCTGAGGGGTGAGCTTAGAGGTGTGTGAAATCATGAGAGGAATAGATAGCATGAATCCCCAGAGTCTTTCTTACGGGGTAAGGGAATCACGAACTAGAGGGCAGAGGCTTAACAAGAGCTTTTGAGGTTTATAGGTTAACTAAAGGGACTTAGCACATATGGAGGCCTATATAAGGCCTATATAAGTAGCACATATGGAGTCCTATGTAAAAGGTCATTGCAAATTAACCACAGATGGGTGGTATATTAACATGGATAGGTTGGTTGGTTAACGTATTAAGCACAAAGGAGAGTTAAACAACTGATTTTCAGTTGGTAACCCGTAACTACTGGAATGATGCAATAATCAGTGCTGGATCTTAGGTACTTACAACCGTTTTAGTGACATGGATAATGAAGGTGTGTTGTAATATCTGTACACTGTGAATGGCTCAAATGTAATCATGTATTGTCTTTCCACTGACTGGTTAGCACGCAACAAAAGCTTTTCACTGTACTTCGGTACATGTGACAATACACTAAACCAAACTAAACATCTCCTTATTTGCCGACAGTACACATTTGGTGTGTATTAAAGTGAGAAAGTACGCTGTCAGGAGGACACACAGATTCTGAAAGCGGATATGGAGAGATTAACTGAATGGGAAATGTGATGACAGATATCATTTTTCATTGGGAAATATGAGGTTAACATTTTGGTAGAAAGAATGGAGAAGAATAATAGTTTATTATTAAAATGTTGCCTTAGGTATAGCTGTTCATTAAGATCTGGGAGTCGCTACCCAAGAAATGTAGAAAGTTATTTATTCAGTTACAGCAAGGAATTTGGAAGATAAATAAAATGTTGGCCTTTGTTGCAGGTGAGATATAGTGAAAGAGCATGGAGGTATTGGTGCAACTGTAGAGGGCTCCAGTGCAACTATAATCTTAGATACATAGATAATAGGTGCAGGAATGGGCCATTCGACCCTTCGAGCCAGCACCACCATCAATGTGATCATGGCTGATCATCCACAATCAGTACCCCGTTCCTGCCTTCTCCCCATACCCCTTGATTCTGCTCGCCCTAAGAGCTCTATCTAACTCTCTTTCGAATGCATCCAGTGAATCGGCCTCCATTGCATTCTGAGGCAGAGAATTCCACAAATTCACAACTCTCTGTGTAAAAAAGTTTGTCCTCATCTCAGTTCTAAATGGCCTACCCCTTATTCTTAAACTATGGCCCCTGATTCTGGACTCCCCCAACATTGGGAACATGTTTCCTGCATCTAGTGTGTCCAATCCCTTATTAATTTTATATGTTTCTATAAGATCTTGGTCTCCTTATTTAAGTATTTACTTGCCTGAGGGGTGGCAAAATGAAGGTTCTTAGGATGAGTGGACTACCTTATGAGGAGCAAGAGAGACGAACAAGCCTAATCTTTCTGGAGTTTTGAAGAATGGGGGCGATTTCATTACAACATGAGATCCTAAGGGGTTTTCACAGGGCAGTGCAGAGAGGATATTTTCTCTGGTGGGGAGTCTAGAACAAGTAATTACATTCTCAGAATGAAGTCCTCCATTTAACACTGAGAGGAATAGCTTTTTTTATACTGTTGTGAATCTTCAACAATTTCTACTCGTGAATATGTAAAGACTTCTTACATAAACTCGTGAAAGACATTTGAACAGGTCCACGGAGAGGAAAGATTTAGAGGGATATGGGCCAAATGCAGTCAGGTGGGACTAGTGTAGATGGGGCATTAAAGGGCCTGTTTCCATGCTGTATGATTCTGTGAATCTATGAATGCAAAATTCTCTGAGTATCTTTAAGGCTATGACAAATGGATTGGTGGACTTTAGGGAAATCAAGGATCACGATGGTAGAAAAGTGGGATTGAGGCCAACAATCAGAGAAACCTGATCAAAATGAATGGCAGGAATGGTGTAGGGGACTTACTCCGAGTTCAATTTGTTATGTTCTTGCAAATGGGGAGCTATGCAGAAAGGGAATGCAAGGAAGGGGATTGAGTGGCAGGATTGGCCTTAAAATTATGATCGCTTTCTTTTAAGCACAGGTCCTGGCTGGAAATCTACCCACATTTCCAAGGAAGATTTGCAGAAGGTGAAACATAGAAACATAGAAAATAGGCGCAGGAGTAGGCCATTCGGCCCTTCGAGCCAGCACCGCCATTCAATACGATCATGGCTGATCATCCAAAATCAGTACCCCATTCGTGCTTTCACCCCATATCCCTTGATTCCGTTAGCCCTAACAGCTGTACCTAACTCTCTCTTGAATACATGAGAAAGTTCCTATGTAAATGAGCTGCAAATCATTGGAGGCTGCTACAACTGAAGTCGATAGCCCCATCGGCTGAAGCTTGCCCTTCCCAATGTGTGCATTTGATGACGAATCCCCATGACAATTATTTCTGCCTCTCACTCCTCCACCTCCCACAAAGTTACCTCCACACTTTAACCTCCGCCAATATGTATTACATCTCTCAGCCCTGTGTGCTATTGTCAACATCTTCACAAGCAAACATCTTTACTGTAGGCCCAGGTACGGGTCTGGTGACTTAAGAGGGTTTATACGCAATCACTATCTGTATACTAAAACTCTCGCTTGTTTGTTTGTTTGTTCCTGAACTACAGCCAAATCGGTACATGATTTGGCCCACCTTACTCACCGTCATCCCTTTGGTGCTAATGGAAGAAGTTTCATTGAAATTGGTGTTATATTTTTTAAGTTATTCACATTTTAAAGTTTAAATCTATCTCCTAGGGAGGAAGGGGGGGAGGGAGGGAGGGAGGGGGGAGGATAAGGGGGGTTGAGGGGGATGAAGTGGGGAGGAGGGGAAGGTGGGGAGGGGGAGGGGAGGGGGGTGGAGGGAGTATGGAGGGGGAGGGGAGGGGAAGGGGAGGGAAGGTGGGGAGGGGGAGGGGAGGGGAGGGGGGTGGAGGGAGCAGGGAGGGGGAGGGGAGGGTGCTGCACCAATGCAGGAGAGGTTTGGGCCCAATAGGTCCACCTGGTCTAGTTGGTATTAAATATCAGCTGTAACTATTTAGTGTGCTATTGGCGAATGTTATTTCAAGGTGCTGTATTTAATGAATTGCAACATTAACAATGGAATGAACAAAGTCACTGCCGCGTAACAATCCTTGTCAATCTCCCATGCTCTGATTTCTTTTGTTACAATGTCCCATTCCACTGACTCGAGTCCCCCATCATCCACCATTTGCCACCCTCCCCACTGCCATCAATGTCTTCAGCCATCCAAGTCATACACCATGTACTTTCCATCTTAAGTCCTTCTGATTTTCCACCTCCGTTTTCTCTGTCATGGCCTTCCATAAATTCAATTTCTTGGCCAAATCGTTGATCATGAATCCTTATACTTAGGTGTTGGAATCCAGCTTTGTTCTTGTACCTCCATTGTGAACTTTGTGAGTTTCTCAACAATGATGCTACATGAATGCATGTTTACTGCACTCAGCTTAACACTCAGGGGGATAAATATGAGTATTCAGGATGCACGATTCCATTTGACATTGAAAGCACAAGACCCATCTTTTCATCTTTCAACAGTTCAAAAACACTAACAATTATAGTAGACTCGGCGATCATCTGTACGATTTTTTATTCTATTTCATCACTACCCAAAAAGAAACTTATCCTTTATTGCCATTGCCTCTTGGAAAGATGCATTCAAATATGATCTGAATCTGTCAAGGTTTAAAAAACAATCTAAGCAAGGCAAGCATTCTTTGCTTTTACTGCTTTTCTTTGGTTGTTAACTGCACAAACACTGACTTGCCAATAAAGGAAGGAAAGCTGATAGGACTAAACGTGTTGATAACCTTATTTATGCCCCAGGCATTTTTTGTAGCTTTCATAATTAAGGGAGTGGAAGGCTGTGTGGATCTTTTGTATAATGAAGCCCACACAGTCAGCCTTACCTGCTCTGGGATCTAGACCTCAGTAACTGGGATCCTAATCATTTCAAACTGTTAACAAAACAGCAACTCCCACGTCTTGTTGAATCACTTGTATGGTTCTGTATAACTGCGTTACAAGGATCTTGAAATTTTAGATACTTCATCTGGCCTCTGCTTTGTAACTTTAGAAATGCAAGCTATAAATTTCAGAGTGCACAGCTCACAGAAACCAGCTCATGGTATGTGGTACGCTCCGCTGGCTTATCAACGGCATTTGTGTGGGCTGAGGGAAGTGTGTTGAATTTGGCCACAGAGTGGCTGATGTCAAAACTGTTGATCAGAGTGAAGGTGCATCACCCAGAAGCTGAGATGGATCCTCGCCAACGAGAAAGTGCTTAGATACAAGGATTCTGCCATTTGAAGATTTTATTTTCCAGTTAAGTCATGAATTGTGGCAGTCATGGAACTTGGTTTTAATTAGGATCAGTTTTGACCAAATCGATGAATCTGTTGGAACAGTAAGGTATTGGAGACATGATCAATCAAATGCAAGATCTAGGGCTAAGGAATGGAAGTTCCTACCTTGGCCCCCAGTCTGATTCCAGCCCTGATTTATTTGGGAACATCTGTATTGTTTTCACATTCAAATTTTTGTATATCTTCTTAGTCATAGAGACATCGAGACATGGGGTCTTACAGTATGGAAACAGGCCCTTCTGCTCAACTTCCCCACACTGACCAACATGTCCCATCTACACCAGTCTCACCTACCTGCGTTTGGCCCTTATCCCTCTAAACCTATCCTATCCATGCACCTGTCTAAATGTTTCTTAAACATTGCAGTAGTACCTGCCTCAACTACCTCGTTCCATACACCCACCACCCTCTGGGTGAAAAAGTTACCCCTCAGGTTCCTCTTAAATCTTTCTCACCTCACCTTAAACCTATGTCCTCTGGTTCTTGATTCCCCAACTCTGGGCAAGAGACTCTGTGTCTACCTGATTTATTCCTCTCATATTTTATACACCTCTATAAGATCACCCCTGATACTCCTGCACTCCAAGGAATAGAGTCCTAGTCTGCTTAACCTCTCCCTATATCTCAGGCTCCCAATTCCTGACAATATCCTCGTAAATCTTCTCTGTTTCCTTTCCAGCTTGACAACATCTTTCCTACATCATGGTGCCCAAAACGAAACACAATACTATAACTGCAGCGTTTTCTACAACTGCAACATGACCTCCCAACATCTACACTCATTACTCTGACTGATGAAGTTCAATGCGCCAAAAGCCTTTTTGACCACCCTCTCTACTTGAGATGCCACTTTCAACAAACTATGTATCTATACTCCTAGATCCCTCTGCTCTACAACAATCCCCAGAGCCCTACCATTCACTATGTAGGTCCTGCCCATATTAATGCTCTCAATTAAGCTCACTGAATAATGTTTCCCATGCTCTTTTTAAGCACACCAAGCTCAATTTGCAGTGTTCTCCTTAAACGCACCTGATTATGTTTTCCACACTTACTCTAAAGTCACCCAGGCCATTTCCTGCACTTTAAAAACTACTAGGGCCTTTATCATCCTGAATTCATTTTAAACACACCGAGGCCCTGTTTCCTGCCCCACCTTTATACTCAAGGGGCCGAACTTCATATGTCCCTTTTAAACAGTCCTTGGCAGAATGGATGTATTCTTCAACGTTTGGAGATGTAACCATGAGGAAAATAAGAAAGGAATCTTGCTTCCAAGCATGACTTTCACTGAAGTGGGGACTGGGCAGAAAGAAATAGAAGTTGGCCCGGGAATGGTAGAAACTATACAAATATTACACTCGGAAACACTGAGAAGATTTAGATCTCTCGAATAGGAAATTCCTTTTAGAAAGCAATAATAAAGACAGACATGAATTGAAAGGCATGCATCTGAGGCAATTTGGCCGCAAATGGACAGGGATGTAGAATGACACTCTCTACGGTCTGGGCGTGATTCACTGCAGTAGAGATTCACATTGGCAGCAACTGTCTCTTTACTAAATACAATGGTTCTTGGTTTCTTGGATATATCAATTTGGAATAATTGATGGTTAGGAACAACTTACTTCATCAGATGTTGGAAGGAACTGAGCAGAACCCTGGTGCCAGAGGAAGATGCAGCTGGATCACCATCAAAAGAAGAGGAGGAAGTGACCTGGTTTTGGAAGGGACTTCAGAGGAAGGATTTTCTAAACATTACCAAACAATGATTTGATTTTCTCTTCTTTTTGCGGCTGGCATCAAATTCCATTTGATTTTACATTCAGCCGAGCACTTCATTGCCAATATTTAAAAACCTCACAAGCTTCCCCTCACGTTAATAATTTCCAATCTCATCATTTCCGTCTCTCGCAGTTTAGTTTATTTAGTTTACTGTCACATGTACCGAGGTACAGTGAAAAGCTTTTTGTTGCCTGCTATCCAGTCAGTGGAAAAACTATACATGATGACAATCCAGCGTCCACAGTGTACAGACACAGGATGAAAGGAATAACATTTAGTTATCAGCCACGGGACAGTTAAGTTGCCTGATAATAGCTGGGAAGGAACTGTCCCTGAAACTGGAGGTGTGTGTGTTTTCACCTCCTGTTTGATGGGAGGAGAAGAGGGGATGTCTGGGGTGAGACGTCCTTGATTATCCTGGTGGCCTTGCCGAGGCAGCGTGAAGTGTTGATGGAGTCAATGGAAGGGAGGTTGGATTGCATGATGGTCTGGGCAGTGACCATCATTCTCCTCAATTTCTTGCGATGTTGGATGGAGCTGTTCCCAGATGGAGCTGTGATGCATCCTGATAAAATGCTTTCTGCAGTACATCTGTAGAGGTTGTGAGAGTTGTTGGGGACATGCCAAACCCCCTCAGCTGTCTCAGGAAGTAGAGGCGTTGGCGTGCTTTCTGGGTCGTTGTTTCGGTATGGCTGGTCCAGGACAAGTTCCTCCTTGGTGCCTCAGTACTTGTCATCTCAGCTATTTCTTGTGAGTTTCACAATCTAACCATTCACTCCGCAAAGTCGTTGCCCAAAGATCTTTATTGGATTTATTACTGCATCTTCCATACGTACGCCCATACTCTGAATGGCCTTCTTTATCAAAAATAAATCTGAGAAATATGACAGATGCCACAGTCTTCTGCCACCATTCACTTAGCTAATCATTAATGTGAATACAATGGTTTGCCTCCACCATCTCTGAATTAACCAGTTAATTTGTGCAGATAAAATATACCTGTGCAAATAAGGGGGCAGTTATATCACCTTGAATTTGAGTAGGTTATCAATTCTCTATACTGAAGTCTGAAGAAGGGTCTCGACCCGAAACGTCACCCATTCCTTCTCTCCCGAGATGCTGCCTGACCTGCTGAGTTACTCCAGCATTTTGTGAATAAATCAATTCTCTATACTCCTTTCTATCTTAAGATGGAAATATCCTTTATAAGATCTATCAAAGTCAAACCCTGATCGTCCCTTTTCTAAAGAACAAGGAGCCAGATTGTTAATCTTTTCTGCATTACACCTTCTCCAGTCACTACCCTTTTCATAATTAGTTATTTTAGTTTAGTTTAGTTTAGAGATACAGTGCGGAAACAGGCCCTTCGGCCCACCGGGTCCGCGCCGACCAGCGATCCCCGCACATTAACACTATCCTACACCCACTAGGGACAATTTACACATACACCAAGCCGATTAACCTCCAAACCTGTACGTCTTTGGAGTGTGGCAGGAAACCGAAGATCTCGGAGAAAACCCACGTAGATCACGGGGAGAACGTACAAACTCCTTACAGACAGCACCCTTAGTCAGGATCAAACCTGGGTCTCCGGCGTTGCATTCACTGTGAGGCAGCAACTCTACCGCTGCGCCCTTACCATTATTCTTTATGTCCACTGCCTCCTGGTATATTTAAATCGGATTGCCATTTCTCATAACTTATGAATCTATAGCCTCAGTCTCCCGCTCAATTTCTCATGCCATTGAGACACATTTTCCAAGTATAAGGCTTTTTCTATCCATATTTCACTATATTTCATTATAAATTTATTAGTTCATTCAATGAGTGATTCTTTGTCTATTTTGGTACTTAATTAGATTTTTAATTGGGTAATTTTTTGCACATCTTTAGAATTTTTTCCACCCCTGTATAACTTTGTGTTTCCTTGCTTTACCCAACAGCAAGTGGTTGGATGCAGAGCAAATGAAATGTTTGTCAACTGATGTTGGTTTACGAATGCTATTTTACAGTTGGTTAAATTAATCTCCAACTAAATTAATCTCCTCAGCAATTTATGTGTAAGGCCTCTTCATTTGGACTATGCTTGTGACCACATGTTGAATAGTACAAAACATTGTCTATAAATCATTGCATTCATCCATCATTCTTCTCAGGGGGAAGTAAATGGACATTAAGATACATTTTTTTTCAATACTGAATTTTAAAGTTGCAGATTCTTCCAATTAACTTTGCCTAATTCCTTTCTCAAATTCTAAAAACGAATCAGTTTCTCATTTATTAAGAACTAGACCAAGTGGACCCGTTGGGCCCAAACCTCTCCTGAATTGGTGCAGCACCCTCTCCTCCCCCATTCCCCTCTCCCCCTCCATCCTCCCCTCCTCCCATCCCCCTTCCCCCCCTGCCTCCCTCCATCCCTCCCCTCCCCTCTTCCCCTCCCCCTTCCCCTTCTCCCTCCATAACTCCTCCCCCCTCCCTCCCTCCTCCCCTCTCCCCTCCCTCCCCCTCCCCCTCCCCACCCTCCCCCTCCCCTCCCTCCCCCTGCAGCAGAGTGCCAGCAATTGCCAGCAAACTCCAACCCTGTAAACCATTGCTGTGATGTTTGGAAACCAACATAAAATGGCTTTTGGACTTCTGATGGAACATATCCATCAACTATCTACTATCTACCTCTTTGCCCTTGGACTACCCTTGACCGGACATTGCTGGCTTGACCTTACATCAAACGTTATTCCCTTATCATGTGTGTCTATACACTGTAAATGGATTGATTGTTATCATGTATTGTCTTTAAGCTGACTGATTAGCATGCAACAAAAAGCTTTTCACTGTACCTCGGTACACGTGACAATAAACTAAACTGAAACTGAAACCAAGCGCTCAAGTTAAAAGCATCCTTTTTGTTGCAGTGGTCTACGCAGACATACCACCCTGGTCTTTGAGCAGCGAGTCACGATACGTTTGCTGGTATCATTCTTGCGGCTTCATCGGAGACATGTCTAATGGAGAGATGAGAAAAATGAAAGCATGCAAATGTTGCAAGTTGTACAACTGCACGGCTGCCAAGCCTCCTAGACGTGATTCTGAGGCTACGTAGAATTATTATTGCCAGAGAGCATGTTTCCAGGAGGCAGCGGGAACACATTAATATGTGGCCGGCAGCAAAGGGCCAGGCACTGGTTTCAATGCTGGCTTGTATTCGGCGATCCTGACTGCTGGGCAATGCAATTGTCAGCCGCAGGCTAAGAGACGGTGGCCTGCTTAATTATGATTTCTGAAGCGGGGAGAATCTGGTGATTAAAATTGCCGATCAAAAACAAAAAAGACGTCCCCTGCAATCTCCACAAACATCCAGTGGTTTCTTCATGTAATCTCAACCCTATGGTTAAATTATAGTCTGTAAATGCCGTCTACGATTTCATACATACTGTGGTATGAATACATGAAAAGACTAAAGGCAGTTAAATGTGGTGCAGGGATTATACCAGTGACTAAGAGAGCCTGCTGTGATCACAACAGTGCATGTTACTGACACATAATCCCCTGGAGGATATCAATGAGATCCTATATCTGCAAACCAGAACTATTTAGTGAATGAAATGCTTAATACTTTTAAAAATGTTGATAAGCCATTTCCCTCCATCTTGCATCAACCTTTAGTTCAGTTTAGTTTAGAGATACAGGCCCTTCGGCCCAACAAGTCTGCGCCGATCAGCGATTCCCGCACACTTACACTACCCTGTACGCACGAGGGACATTTTTTTACATTTATACCAAGCCAATTAACCTACAAACCTGTATGTCTTTGGAGGGTGGGAGGAAACCGAAGATCTCAGAGAAAACCCACGCAGGTCATGGGGAGAATGTACAAACTCTGTACGGACAGCACCCGTAGTCAGGATCGAACCTGGATCTCCGACGCTGTAAGGCAGAAGCTCTCCCGCTCTGCCACCGTGCCACCTTCTTGAGTTCCTCTTTCACAAATTTGGTATGAAGGAAGGGGTAACAATAAGTTATTCTTATTGAAAGGTAAATCGTAATAAACATCATCCAAATTGTAATGCTGAGAGACAGATCCCTGGGAATAATACGTTCTCTGGTTGACACTGTTTATTCATGGCATCTATCTTCACCCTGAAAGACTCAGAGAATAAAGAGTGCATAATCAGTCTTCAGCTTGCTTTCCGAGCAGGCATTCCTGCGCTTAATTTAACACGGTTTGACTAACTTACCCGCCTTCGCACAATAAAATGAATCAACGAAAGCCACTGGATGGAGTAGATGTGGAAAGGATGTTTCCATTAGTGGGAGAGTCCAGGACCAGAGGGCATAGCCTCAGAATAAAAGGACGTACCTTTAGAAAGGAGATGAGCCGCAATATCTTTATCCAGAGGTTGTTGAATTTGTGGAATTCACTGTCACAGACGGCTGTGGAGGCCAAATCTTTGCGTATTTTTAAAAGGGGACAATGGCAGATACTTGATTAGTAACGGTGTCAAAGGTTACAGAGGAATGTAACGGTGTCAAAGGCAGGAGAATGGGGTCGAGAGGTAAAGATAGATCAGCCATGATTGAATGGTGAAGCTCGATGGGCCGAAGGGCCTAATTGAGATCCTAAGACTTATGAACATGAATCAAACCTCAACATTCTGCGTACTGGGATATCTCATTCACAGAATTTAAAAAAAATAATCTTCAGATTATTTAGGACCTTTATTTGATAAACAGTCAATAGACAATAGGTGCAGGAGTAGGCCATTCAGCCCTTCGAGCCAGCACCGCCATTCAATGCGATCATGGCTGATCACTCTCAATCAGTACCCCGTTCCTGCCTTCTCCTCATACCCCCTCACTCCGCTATCCTTAAGAGCTCTATCCAGCTCTCTCTTGAAAGCATCCAACGAACTGGCCTCCACTGCCTTCTGAGGCAGAGAATTCCACACCTTCACCACCCTCTGACTGAAAAAGTTCTTCCTCATCTCCGTTCTAAATGGCCTACCCCTTATTCTTAAACTGTGGCCCCTTGTTCTGGACTCCCCCAACATTGGGAACATGTTATCTGCCTCTAATGTGTCCAATCCCCTAATTATCTTATATGTTTCAATAAGATCCCCCCTCATCCTTCTAAATTCCAGTGTATACAAGCCCAATCGCTCCAGCCTTTCAACATACGACAGTCCCGCCATTCCGGGAATTAACCTAGTGAACCTACGCTGCACGCCCTCCATAGCAAGAATATCCTTCCTCAAATTTGGAGACCAAAACTGCACACAGTACTCCAGGTGCGGTCTCACCAGGGCCCGGTACAACTGTAGAAGGACCTCTTTGCTCCTATACTCAACTCCTCTTGTTACGAAGGCCAACATTCCATTGGCTTTCTTCACTGCCTGCTGTACCTGCATGCTTCCTTTCATTGACTGATGCACTAGGACACCCAGATCTCGTTGAACTCCCCCTCCTCCTAACTTGACACCATTCAGATAATAAATCGAAACGTTTCTGTAGAGTTTCAAAAACATTTGATCAAATAGATCCAACATACTAACTAGTTAATCTTGACATCATGTTCGGCATAGATGTTGTGGGCCGAAGGGCCTGTTCCTGTGCTGTACTGTTCTCTGCCTCCATTCTATATATCTCTTGCAGGACTCCAGCAATAAATTAGTTTCTTAAGACAGTCAGCCCAGTCAGTTAATGAAATGGTTACCCTCTCAGTAGGCAGTTGCCATGTTCAATCATCATGAAAATCAAGTGGTGTGGTTGGTGTTTCAATGTTTTAAAAAAGATCTTCATTGTCAAAAGTGAAATTAGATTGAAAAAGGTGGCCACCATTTATTTGAAGAACAAGCAGCGTAAATTTACTTATATCTCTCGTTTCCCTTATCTCCAACCAGTCTGAAGAAGAGTCTCGACCCGAAACGTCACCCATTCCTTCTCTTCAGAGATGCTGCCCGTCCCGCTGAGTTACTCCAGCTTTTTGTGTCTATCTTTCGCTATCTGCAGTTCTTTCCTACTCACTTCTATCTTTCCTTTTTTTGCACACTGAACGTTCAGCTCTGTACTGCTGAGATCAGATCGCTTTGCTGCATTGTACACTCCAATCTATTAGTGAAACTGGATTGCCAAAATGCATTGCTGTTAAACCCCTTGCAGCTGGTGGGGGGACAGGTCCCATTATAAAGGATTGGAAAGAAGTCAAATTGAATAAAGGGCAGCGTCTGAACGATTCAACCACATTTACAAAAATTATTCTAATCCTTAGGTTAAATTATTTAGCCAGTTTATATAGCATGTGTCCCAGTTGACCTAAAAAAGAACAAGGGATATTGTGATGCTGAAAGTACAGGGCGGCATGGTGGTGCAGTGGTGGTGTGGCTGCTTTACAACGCCAGAGACCCCGGTTCGATCCTGACTGCGGGTGCTCCTGTATAGAGTCTCTACGTTCTCTCTGTGACCGCATGGGTTTTCCCCAGATGCTCTGGTTTCCTCCCACACCCCAAAGCCAGACATGTTTGTCGGTGAATTGGCTTCGGTAAAATTGTAAATTGTCCCTCATGTGTAGGATAGTGCTAGTGTACGGGGATTGCTGGTCGGCGCGGACTCGGGGTGCCGAAGGGCCTGTTTCCTCACTGCATCTCTAAAAACTAAAAACTAAAACGAGTTATTGTTGATGATCCTTTGCGATTAGATTCTCAAACAATGGTGGAGGGGCCATCACTCAAATAGATCACCACTTGCCCACAACACAACCCTGAAATTGCATGGAATCGCTCATCATTAATTGCAGACCCACTGGCAACACCTCCAGAACATCGAGCCGAAGGTCGATGAGAATGAATCTCATGCTGAAACTCGTGGATACCATTTGGGCAGTTCAGCCAACTGCTTCCATTGACCTGGTCCACCCAACTAGAATACTGCTGCTCAACCTGACTCAGGAAATGCCATAGAAAAACATGGTGTCCATATCTGCGAAGCCACTGAGACCTACATAGCCTGAGTGGTTTCCTGAAATTACCCACGTTGAACTTCCTGATGTCTGTAGGGAAAACATCATCCTGAAAGAACCACAGAAACGACTACACAAGAACTGCGGATATGTTGGAACCTTGAGCAAAGCACAAAGTGCTGGAAGAACTCTGTGGGTCAAGCAGCAACTGTGGAGGGAATGGACAGGTGACGTTTTGGGTCAGGGCCTTTCTTCAGACTCAGAACTGACCGATATCCCAGAAGGCAATCCCAGCTTCCCCATAGTGAAATTAAAGAACGGCTCAAATTGTGACCAGAGCCATCCAAGTCAAACCATTGGCCCTATCACCTTACAGACCTAAGAGATTTAGTCCTGCTGCTACCATAACCATTGGCATAGACTCACTTGAAGCCATTGAAGGGATTTCTAACCTTGACATGCTTCCGTGGCCAAATACGAACAACTCTGGCCTGTAAAGTGCATGAATATTTCCGAACATGGAGGTGGGCCTACAAAACAATTTGAATGCCTAGTTCAGGATGGGGGGGGGGGTTTGATTGTTTAGCCCAGAAATAGTGTGGAAACATGCTCTCAGGTCCGCCAGGTCCACTCCGACCAGGAATCACCCATACATGAGTTCTATCCTACATATTGGGGACAACGTACAGGAGCCAATTAACCTGCAAACCTGCACGTCTTTGGTGTGTGGGAGGAAACCTAAGCACCTGGAGAAAGCCCACACTGTCGCAGGGAGAATGTACAAACTCTATACAGACAGCACCCGTAGTCAGGATTGAACCCGGGTTTCTGCTACTGTAAGGCTGCAACTCTACCGCTGCGCCACCGTGCCACACTAAAATGCTGTAAAAGTATCACAACTCAAGGGTTAAAAGGAAGCTCCAGATCTCTTAATACAGGACCAAATGTTCTTCTCTCCCCAAGTGTCAATTGGCATTGGGCAATACCGACGTTAAAAATAAAGCAATTCACGGTTTCTAAATAAATGAGTTCTCCAGCTGTTTGCTTCTACATAATGTTGCTTGTTACGGCCCTACCATGCAGTCCAGGAATGGGGAGCCTCCACAGCTGTTGTGGAAAGAATAACTCTTCACTTCCTGAGTAATCGGCAGGCAGAGTACATTCCAGTCACAGGCTCGTATCACCATTCATTTTCAATCTGAAGGCTTACAGATCGAGCATTCCTGGGGGTTTTATGCCACATTTTTGGGGTTTACCAACCTCGCTTATTGCTGCTGAAACTATTCTGCAACTTCGGCATGCACCAAATCCTTTTGGTCAGTCTTCCTTCTTAATGTCCTCTTCTTCCCCTCTCGGCTTGGTTCTCCGTCTTTCTCTCCTCTCCCCTGTCTTCATGGGTACAACTTTCTCGAGTACCATCTCCATTTTCAGTACCATCAATCAAGTTCCCAGTGTCTTAGTTTAGTTTAGTTTAGTTTAGTTTAGTTTAGTTTAGAGATGCAGTGTGGAAACAGGCCCTTTGGCCCACCGAGTCCGTGCCAATCAGCGATCCCCATACACTTACACTATCCTACACACACTGGGGACAATTTACATTTATACCAAGCCAATTAACCTACAAACTACATTTTTTGTAGTGTGGGAAGAAACCGGAGATCCCGGAGAAAACCCACGCAGGTCACGGGAGAAAGTTCAAACTCTGTACAGACACCACCCATAGTCAGGATCGAACCCGGGTCTCTGGCGCTGCAAGGCAGCAACTCTACCACTGCGCCACCTGGATGTATTCCCACAAGTTAACCATCAGGTGACAAAATATATTACAAAATTCATTGGGTTAAATTATTTTGCCAGTTTATTTTGCCAGTGACAGGAGGACAAGGTGTGTAAAGAATTTGCATCTTGTGGAATGGAGTGTTGAGGAAAACATCTAAATTTCATTTCATAACGTAAACCTGGATATCAAGTATAATAGATAGAACTAGTTATGTTAAATGATAAAGACTGGAAATGAGTTACTAGGTTAGATTAGTTTAGATGGAAACAGCATGGAAACAGGGCCTTCACCCTTCAGAGTCCAAGCCAACCATTGATTACCCGTTCACACTCGTTCTGTTATCCCATTTATGCATCCAGTCCTTACACACTAGGGACAATTCATTGTGGCCAAACCCGCATATCTTTGAGATGTGTGAGGAAAACGGAGCACCCGGAGGAAACCCACGCAGTCGCAGGAGGCCTTGCAAACACCGCACAGACAGCGACCAATGTCAGGATCAAGCCCAGGTCTCTGGCACTGTGAGGCACTAGGTTTCATGTTTGCAGAACCTCGTAGAGTCATACAGTGTGGAAACAGGCACTTCAGCCCAACCTGCCCACACCGGCCAACATGTCCCAGCTACACTAGTCCCACCTGCCTGCGTTTGGCCCATGTCCCTCCAAACTTGCCCTATCCATGTCGCTGTCTAAATGTTTCTTAAACGTTGGGATAGTCCCTGCCTCAACTGCCTCCTCTGGCAGCTCGTTCCATACACCCACCACCTTTGTGTGAAAGGGTTATCCGTCAGATTCCTATTAAGTAGCAAAGACATTTAAAACCAAGAAACTACATTTGAGATATGGCCTGGAAATTAGATCCCCATAAAGCAGTTTATTTCAGCAGCAAGTCTTAATAATAGACTTGGGATGGAGTGAAATGTGATTATGAAGATTTCCGGGTTGTTTTGAGACAAGCTGGAAATGTGAGTGGATACCTCCTGGCGTGAGTCACAGTTGGACACCAGGTGCTATTTCCGCTGCAGACTTACCTCAATCAGCAGTCTGAAGAAGGGTCCCGTCCCAGAACGTCACCCATCCTTTTTCTCCAGAGAAGCTGCCTGACCCGCTGAGTTGCTCCAGCACTTTGTGTCTATCTTCACATCAAATGACGCTGTTCCCATGTAACATTTAGAACGGAGATGAGGAAGAACTTTTTCAGTCAGAGAGTGGTGAAGGTGTGGAATTCTCTGCCTCAGAAGGCAGTGGAGGCCAGTTCGTTGGATGCTTTCAAGAGAGAGCTGGATAGAGCTGTTAAGGATAGCGGAGTGAGGGGGTATGAGGAGAAGGCAGGAACGGGGTACTGATTGAGAGTGATCAGCCATGATCGCATTGAATGGCGGTGCTGGCTCGAAGGGCTGAATGGCCTACTCCTGCACCTATTGTCTATTGTCTATTGTCTATTAACACATTCTTGGCGGACAGCATCTCCTATTTCCCTTGGGCAGCTTAAACCCAATGGTATGAATATCGATTTCTCTCACCAGGTAGCCCCGGCATTCCTTCTCTCTCTATCCCTCCCCCACCCAAAGTCACACTAGCTTCTCTTTCTCACCCAACAAACAGCTTGCAATGGCCTGTTCCCTTTATCATCGTTACTTTTTTGCATATCTTTCATTCATTGTTCTTTATCTCTCCACATCATCGTCTATATCTCTCATTTCCCTTATCCCTAACCAGTCTCAAGATGGGTCTGGACCCCAAACATCACCCATTCCTTCTCTCCAGAGATGCTGCCTGTCCCGCTGAGTTACTCCAGCTTTTTGTGTCCAACACATTTTAAGGGGATTTTGGGAGCAATCATTGGTGATCATCCCCAAGACGGCCACGTGTACATCATTCAAAAGACAGACACAAAATGCTGGAGTAACTCAGCGGATCAGGCAGCATCTCTGGAGAAAAGGAATAGGTGATATTTCGGGTCCAGACCCTTCTTCAGACATCATGTAGACTTCTTCTTCTTCTTGCGTTTGAGGCAGCAGAAGTTATGAAGCTGCTTCTGCTTCTGCTGTCTCTGTTTGTTGTCGTTCGCCTGACGGAGGTCAGTTAGGGCTCACCACGGGGAGGTCGACACCGTGAACCCCATCATGCAGACTGAACCAAATTATTCTGCAGAATGCACCCATTCCCCACTCACCCAAGGCCATCATTGCACGTTTCTGAGCAATCTCTCCCCCATCCCCTGACCCACAATTTCCCCAGAGCTTCCTAGTTTTCTAATCAGTCAAATCGGCATTTGAAGTCCCCAACCAAGGCCCCAGCCCCTCACTCTCCGATCTTGATATTGGTTCTCTGATTGCCATTCTGCTCCTCTCTCACTCCTGGCTCATTTCGGCTGCTGCCTGTCAACAATTCTCCCTCAAAATTGGCTTTGATCCCACACGGCACATTTCATTTGTGAGAAACACAACATTGACAGTTGTAACCGTGCAACAACAATATAACACACCTATGGCAATATACCAATGATCATGCAACAGCGATATAACACACCTATACCAATAAACTAGGTCTAAACAAATATTCTTTCCAATTTGTATAAAGCTCAATCCCATTATGAACGATAACCAGTTTAACTACTTTTGGCCATATTTGGTTAGCTGAACACCTACGCTCAGTCCCCCTTGGCTTATGCAATCCTCCTTTGTCAAACATTTTAACTCCCCTTCCCATTCCTATACTGACCTTTCTGTCCTGGGCCTCCTACACTGTCCGAGTGAAGCCACACGCAAATTGGAGGAACAGCACTTCATATTTCGCCTGGGCAGTTTACAGCCCTGCAGTATGAAGGTTGATTTCTCTAATTTCAAGAAACCTCTGCCCTCCTGCCTGCCTGCCTGCCCTGCCTGCCCTGCCCTGCCTGCCCTGCCTCCCCTCCCCTCCCCTCCCCTCCCCTCCCCTCCCTCCCTCCCTCCCTCCCTCCCTCCCTCCCCTGTTTGCACCCCCGTATCCCTTCATTGTCACCTCTTTCCCAGCCAACAAGGGACATTATGTGCTCCACCCTTCCTTGGTCATCTATTGCCAGCCCTGATTTGTTCTGATCTTTGTTCCTACCTACAATTCCGACCGCCCCCTCGGTCCTTTACTTTCAGTCAAAAGAAGGGTTCCGACCCGAAAAGTCACCCATAATTTTTCCCCGGAGATGCTGCCTGACCCGTTGAGTTACTCCAGCACTTTGTGTCTACGTTTGGTTAGATAAGCGCTGGCTCGCAGAGAAGGAACATTCAGATAATTTTCTTTGAATGTTGCTATGGGCTTTATTTATTTGGTGGGCTGATGAGCCTTGGTTTAAAATAGCATTGGACAAAGGCCACTTCCAATAATGCAGTGTTCTTCAGTAATGTGCTGAAGTACCCATCTCAGTATTGTGCTCAAATTGGTGGGAAACAGGAACTCGTGATCTTGTGAGCCAGTACCAAAAGTGAACTCTCTCACTGGTTTCTTTGCATAATCCGCAATTTCATCATTTCCTCTCGGTATTTGCTTATAAGGAAATTCATTCAGAGGTGATAAAGAAGACACTCACATATAGAGAAAGCAATTCAAAGTAGGAGATAGGAAAGATTAGTATGAAGATATTGGAAAATTATTATCTCAAAATTCAGAGACAATCATATTTCTATTGTAAGTGGTTGAGATTAGTCTAGATATACAACATGGAAACAGGCCCTTCGGCCCACTGAGTCAATGCTGACAGTTGCTCACATGTTAAGGGCATTTAGGACTGAGATGAGGAAAATATTTTTCACCCAGAGAGTTGTGAATCTGTGGAATTCTCTGCCACAGAAGGCAGTGGAGGCCAATTCACTAGATGTTTTCAAGAGAGAATTAGATTTAGGTCTGAGGGCTAAAGGAATCAAGGGATATGGGGAAAAAGCAGGAACGGGGTACTGATTTTAGATGATCAGCCATGATCATATTGAATGGCTCAAAGGGCCGAATGGCCTACTCCTGCGCCTATTTTTCTATGTTTCTACGTTTACAGTATTTCTATGTTATTCCACTTTCTCACCCACTCTTAACACACGAGGGGCCATTAGAGACAAATTAACCTACAATCCTGCATGTCTTTGGGATGTGGGAAGAAACTGGAGCATCCAAAGGAAACCCACGTGGTCGTAGCGACAACGTGCAAACCCCACACAGACAGCACCCGAGATCAAGATCAAACCAGGGTCAGGATGTAAAGTAGCAGCTCTACCACCCACTCCACTGCTCCACCCTTAACATTACCGTAAAGGCAAGTTGGGTGACATGAGGTAAACTATTAATGAATTTTTTTTGTTGCTATTGAACGATTTCCTTTCCACAGACTTCCTTCTGGTTCAGAAAACGATGTGCGGACTTACTTTGACCTGGTTATCAGGCTCACGCAGCGGATCGCCGCTGGTGGGAGCGCTCCAGCCAGCAATCCCCACATTTCCGTGTCGAGGAATACTCCACACTGCAGCACACAGTCCCAGGAATTCAAATACGCGATGCAGACTCAAGTGAAAATAAACTCGAGTATACCACAAAAACATGAAGTAAACTGTGCTACAGTCTGCTTGGTTATTCCAGGTATTCATTTCAAAAATGCTCTTCTGAACATGCCAGTAAATAGACCATAGATATAACAGGGGTGGCAAATAATCATGCAGAAAAATGGAACTGCACATGCTGTTTTAATTTTTAAAAGACACACAGTGCTGGAGCAACTCAGCGGGTCAGGCAGCATCTCTGGAGAATCTGGATAACTGATGATGCGGGTTGGGACCCTTCTTCAAACCAAAAACTCACCTATCCATGTGCTCCAGAACTGCTGTCTGACCTGTGGGCGGAAGGCCCTGTTCCTGTGCTGTACTGTTCAAAGTTCTTATGTCCTATGTAATTAAAATAGACAAAGCAACTGGTGATCAGCGTCAGAACAGCAGTGGAACCTCTGATGGTTTTCAGTAAGACTTTTAGTAGTGAGGAGGTGTTATGGACTGATTACTTTCCGCAGGCACAGCACAACTACAGTGAGAGCTGAGGTCACCGTGCTGACAGTGGATGGTGATGAATGTCAAACACTACTGCAAATCTGTCAAACTGCAAAGGTGTGAAAGCTTCTTCACTGCGTATCAGCGAAGTTGCTTACTGAACCAATCTATTATTACTAGCAAAGTGTAGGAGGTTTGAACCATGAAATAGAGGAAAATTAAATGCCTTGACATTTTCTGCACATTTGAACTTTCTGCTGCTATCTACCAGTTCCTTAAAAGATGTCTGTTTAATGCAGCAATCTGTAACCTGACAGAGGGAACCATGGCAGATATAAAGATATAAGGAAGTATTACAAATAACAATGCTATTTGCAGTAATAACCAGGATCTAAATTTAGATTGGATCGTTTCAATTTGCAACATTTTTCAGAACTATAAAAATGCATGTCTCCAAAAAGAAATCACAGCAGAGTTAGAATGTTTGGCCTCAAAACAATATGTTATCACAGAAAAGAAGACGTGTGCAATTATATATGTGCAAAAGCAAAAGCATAATAAAAAGAATAGGAAAGGCAAACAGGCAGTGTGAAAATGGCCAGAGAATGTGGCAGCACCTTCAGGAAGGTGATGTGAAAGGTGTTGGGATAGGAGTCTGAGGGGAGTGGGGAAGAAGCTGTTCCTACGTCTGTACATCAAGGCTTTAAACTCCGACTACATTTTATCTCTGTGCTGCCCACTCTCCTGACATCAGTCTGAAGAAGGGTCTCGACCCGAAACGTCACCCATTCCTTCTCTCCAGGGATGCTGCCTGTCCCGCTGAGTTACTCCTGCATTTTGTGTCTATCTCGGTTTTCAAACACTTGTATTGTCTCTCAGACGGCAGGAGAGAAAGGGAATGGCCAGGATGGCAGGTATCCCTGACAATATGTCCAGTCCTCCTGATCCACAGATGGTTCATTGTTTTTCAGACAATCATGGTCTTCATGCAGTATAGTCAAACAGACTACTTTACAGTAATTAAGATCTACCACACTATTAAAATAGTTCCAAAACTGGAATTAACAAGAAGATGATGATTTTGATGTTGATACCTATGACATTGGTACAGGAATTTCACATCGTTTAGTATAGTTAAACAAAGCATCAAACATTAAAATGTAGTTGTGTAGGAAGGAACTGCAGATGCTGGTTTACACCAAAGATGGACACAAAATGCAGGGGTAACTCAGTGTGTCAGGCAACATCTCTGGAGAAAAGGAATAGGTGACGTTTCGGGTCGAGACGCTTCTTTACACTCTATGTCTTTCACAGCTTAAGAAGGGCATTTAATTACACAGCTAAGGAGATGCTAACTGATTTGTGGATAAGGAATTGGCATGTATTTTGTAAATTCTGGTCTGATTTCTTAGGTCTTCTCATGCAGTCAATTTATTCCATTTAAAATCCCCCACCAAGCGTGTAAGAAGTGTTAGTTAGAAATATTCCCTCATATTTACTTACAACATAGGAGGAGGTCATTCAGCCCATCAAGTCTGTGCTGACTGTCAGAATGTATTCATCTTATTACATTCCTGCCCTTTTTTCCCAGAAATGTATATCCCTGCACAGGCCCGTCAGCTTATGGGGCAGTAATTGGCCAGGTGGGATTTGTCCTGCTTCTTATGGACAGGACATACCTGGGGAATTTCCCAACTGGTGGGTGGTGTTGTAGCTGTGCTGCAACAGTTTGGAAAATGGTGTGGCAGGACTTTGACTTTTGCTTCACAGGCTGGCCACAGCCACAGAGTCTGGTCCTCTGATCAGCCCATTAAAACAAATGAATTTAATGCAAGACAAATGCAGGCAATTTGCACAATTTCGCCCTGCACCTGTAAAAAAAACTGACATGCTCATTTCATGTCATCACACAAAAGCAATTTGTCTTCGTATTTTGTTTAAATGATATCACCTTCATTTCCCCACCATTATACACCCGGTTTTGCATTTCTCTTTATCGTAAGTTGTCTTTTTGACTCTGCCCTGTTGTGGCCTGTCAGTGGCGTGGAACAATTTTTAAGGTGTGACTGTATTATGTTTCTTTCAAAGGTTTGGTATGAGTTCAGTTGTGTCCAGTGCTGCAAGAGTTTGTTTTATCAAACCCGTGATAGTCAAGCAAGTCCACCAGTATAGGTGCCATAGAGTCTTAGAGTCATGCAGTACAGAAACAGGCCCTTCGGTCCAACATGTCCATGCCCATCAAGATGCTCCATCTACACTAGTCTCACCTGCCCATGTTTGGCCCATATCCCTCAAAACCTTTTCTATCCCTATACCTTTCCAAACATCCTTTAAATGTTGTTGTAGCCGCTGCCTCAACTACCTCCTCTGGCAGCTCGTTCCATATACCCACCACCCTCTGTGTGGATAAGTTATCCCTCGGGTTCCTATTAAATCTTAAATCCCTCTCATCTTAAACCGATGTCTTTTGGTTCATGATTCCTCTACCCTGGCTAAAACATTGTGCACATTCATCCTATGATTGTTCTATGATCTCATGATCTTATACTCCTCCATAAGATCACCCCTCAGCCTCCTGCGCTCAAAGGAATAAAATCCTAGCCTGCCCTACCTCTCTCTTTCACTCAGGCCCTCGAGTCCTGGCAACATCAATACCAAAAAAAGATCAATATTGAAAAGATCAAAACTTAAAACGTGACAGCTCTCTGCTTTAACTCCCGAAGATATAAAGGTGAGCAAGGACCTGCACTTAGACTCTTTCATTAAGATGTGCTCATGACTGTTATCTCACAAATAACAAACAAGTGAAAATCCAGCAAGCTTCTTTTAAGATTCTTTGCCATCATTGGCATGCTGAAAGTTACCATTTACAAACACCTATCCGGACAATCCCTGCAAATAGGTTGCGGCAGGAGACGTCAAAGGCTGAGATGACTGACCTACCTTCCCAAAGCCTTTGCACTATCAACAAGGGAGAAGTCACAATGGTCGTTGAAATATTTCTTGCGTGAGTTTAGTTACAGCATCTGAACGCCATCTGGACAAAGCTACCAGCTCGATTGATGTTCTTTTTGACCACATTAAACATGCATTTAGGCCTCCTCTGGTGCCTGCAGTATAATGGATTAAGATACACAGCAGCAATTCATCAAAGGTTGTGAAAATCAAACAATTTGGAACCCGGATAGAGATCTAGAGATCTCCTGACCATCACTTTCCACCCCACCGGCCTCCACATTCAACAGATCATTGTCTGCTGCTTCTGCTACACTGAAAGACATTCCATCACCAGAATTGTCTTCCTCCCTTTTTGCCTTTCAGCATTTCATAGCACTGCTCCTTTTACAATACTGTAGTGGGTCTGAACGCGACAGGAATCAGGCCAGACGCCAGGTAAGAAGTAACAATAACTTTAATGCAGTAACGAACATACACTCAGTCATCCCCACGAGTCAAAACAATAACCCCTTCCAGCAAACCCTGTAGCACCAGACCACTCTGTCCCATGGGGAATGACCCAGGGAGTGACCTAATCCCCCCTGTCCACTCAGTGCCGAGGGGAATGACCAAGGGAGTGGCCTAGCCCCCGGGCACCGCCACAATACCGTATTTCTGTTCCCACGAACCTTCCCCTTCCTACGACACTTTCACTTGCAACCACAGACAATGCAATACTGGTGCTATCACCTGCCATGGTTGAATGGCGTAGACTTGGTGGGCCGAAAGGCCTAATTCTGCTCCTGCAACTTATGACAACGACTTTTTAAACTCATGGACATAAACTCATACTTACTGTATGGTAAATCGAGTTTCACTGTACCTTAATTGGGACACGTGACAATAAAATACTTTTGAACCTTTGCGTATGCAGAATTTATTATGTAAAACTGCAAACCACAATAGGTTAGTGTCCTGAACAAGAGGTTAGTCTGAAGAAGTGTTTTGACCCAAAACGTCACCTGTTCCTTTTCTCCAGAGATGCTATCTGACCCGCTGAGTTGCTCCAGCTTTTTGTGTCTTTAGTTTAGAGATACTTCCTTCGGTTTAAACCAGCACCTGCAGTTCCTTCCTACACATTTCATGGTGTGCCTGCATTTCCGCAGTATCAGATGTTTAAATGAAGACGATTAGAAGCTGCCTTCACACCAGATAATGTCACTGCAGGTGTGGCCAGTTTGGGATGAGTGGTTTCTACTCTGCCTGTTGTAATGAGAATGCCAAAATGCTGTCGCCACCTCTGCCACTGTTGATGCCAGATACTCAATTTCAAAGCGGCTCAGAAGTTTTACTCAGTTTCCTGCCACGTCGACTAGTTTTGCACAATTGCCCCGCAGTGTCAGAGCAGCTTAAGTGCAGTTTCAGGTTGAACACGGTCAATGTTTCCGTGCCTGAAGGTACTGCAGAAAGCTATGCGTTGGTTGTCTTCAAATCCACTGGCAGGATAGTCAAATCAATAACAATGTCCTCCCTCAAGCCAATATCCCCAACACTGAGGCACAAATTACACACAGATCCCAAATGGCCAAACCAGGCCTTCTCTTCTGAGCAAGTGGTGGAGGAACTCAGCAGGTCAGGCAACATTTGTGGAGTTCCTCTAGCACTTTGTGTTTTGCTCAAGATTACGACATCTGCAGTTATTGATGCCTCCATTTTCCTTCTGTTGGAAGAGATGACCAGGCAGGGAGGGATAAATGCCCAAGGATGTTCTTAGAGCCTTCTACGAAAATTATGAAACCTCTTCATTGACTTGTTGGAATGCTTAGCTCATGACTATTCAAAGAAGAGACTTTGGGGCGATTTATTTCTGAGCATCTCTCATCCAGGCACTGTAAAAGGCCAGCATAAACAGTGGACGAGTTGCACCACAGAAATCACCCACCCTCTCTTCCTGTGAAACACCTCCAGCTCCATTTGGGGAAGTTTCTATACTGGCGTCATCAGTCATACAACACGAAGTAGAAGATTACAGAGAAGATAAAGATTTACCAATGCTCCAGAGAACTTTCTGTGTTATCTTCCCTCATTGGAAATCGTTAGACAGCTTCCATATATGGAAAATGAAACAAGAAACCTATTACCATACTGTTTGAATCTCTCTCTCCCTCTCTCTCCGTCTCACTCTCTCTCTCTCAATCTCTCTCACTCAATCTCTCTCTCATTCAATCAATCTCTCTCTCAGTCTCTCAGTCTCTCTCTGTCTCTCTCTTTATCTCTTTCTCTCTTTCTTTTTCTCTCGCTTTCCTTCTTGCTCTCTCTCTTTCCTCATTATATCTGAGTTGAACACGTTTACTGCATTCGTGTTAGCACCACTCAGGCCTTTTTATGTCGGGGCCATTGGTGTAGTGTTGAATAAATGTCAGAAGCCATGATGCAGTCATACTCTGCACCTCTCTGCGATGCCTTTATCTGGACAGGCAAAGAAGGCAATCATATCATATCATCATCATATATATACAGCCGGAAACAGGCCTTTTCGGCCCACCAAGTCCGTGCCGCCCAGCGATCCCCGTACATTAACACTATCCTACACCCACTAGGGACAATTTTTACATTTACCCAGCCAATTAACCTACATACCTGTACGTCTTTGGAGTATATATCAATATATCAGCAATATATCAGCTTAACAAATACAGAAGATAGTTTCCACGTTGAAAAGTATACCATAAACATAAAATGAAGCTGTACAGGAGGAAAGTATTCATTGCACTGTGCCTGTATTGATTTTGAAACAACTGTCTAATTAGGCCCCATTCCATGGTCTTTACCCAGAGCCTGGAGCTATTTTCATTTCAAGTATTTATCCCATTTCCCTTTGAATGATATTATTGAATCTGCTTCCTCAATTCGCAAACACAAATTCACAGTTATTATTCAAAACAATAAAACAGACTTCTAAGCAGTCTTACGTTACTAGGGTGTGAATTCAAATAAAAAGTCCACAATGAAAGCATTATCCAGATGCCGATGATAATTTGCCTGCATTTGGCCCGTATCCTTCTAACGATTTTCTATCCACGTATCTGTCCAAAGATCTTTTAAAATGTTGTAATTGTACCCTTCTTCACCAGTTCCTCCAGCAGCACATTCCATGCACCTGCACCCTCCTTATGAAAAACCTGCCCCCTTCGGTCCATTTAAATCATTCGCCTTTCACCTTAAACCATTGCCCTTGAGGTTTGGACTCACATAGCCTGGGAAAAAGACTGTGAACATGCACCTTATTTGTGCCTCTCAGAATTTTATAAACCTCTATAACGTCACTCCTCCACCTCCTTTGCTCTTGGGAAACCGATCCCAGTTTATCCAACCTCTCCTTCTAACTCAAACCTCCCAAACCTGGCAAGGTCCATTGGAATAGTTCATGGACCTTCTCCAGCTTAATCATAACCAGCTATCCCTGTACAGAAACATTAAACCTACACACAAGGGATAATTTTACCAAAGCCAATTAACCAACATCTTTGGACCGTGGGAGGAAACCGGAGCATCTGGAGAAACCCCGGGCGGCCACAGGAAGAATGTACAAACTCCGCACAGACAGCACCCGTAGTCAGGATCAAACCCGGGTCTCGGGCACTGTAAGGCAGCAACTGTACCGCTGTGCCACTGTGCCACCCTTCCCTTAACCTCTGGCATTACAGAGAGAACAATCCAAGTCTGTCCAACTTGTTTCAGTTCGGCCTTCTTTCATTCTTCTGAGCTTAGGTGAACCAAAACCTAGTCACCTTAATCTCTCTTCATCTGACAGTCCCACCGTCTAAGAATCAATCTGGAGAACCTTCACTGGTTACATCTATGCCAGGTATATAATTTATTAATAAGGAGACTAAGGAGATTTTGATTCAGTGGTACTGATTGAAGATGGTGAAGACAGTTGACTTAAAATAGAATATAGAAAAAAACAGCACAGGTACAGGCCCTTCAGCCCACAATGTCCATGCTGAACATGTTCTCTTCTGTCTGCACATTGTCCATACCTGTCCATTCCCCCCATATCCATGTACCTGACTAAAAACCTCTTCAACACCAGTATCGTATCTGCCTCTACAGCACTCCTGGCAATGCATTCCACGCACCCATTACTGTATGTGTGAAAAACTTGCCTCACATACTTCCTTTAAACTTTGCCCCCTCACCTTAAAGCTATGCCCTCTAAAGCGATAACCATGAACCCTGCTTGCTGACTGTGTCTGTTTATGTCCACAACTTCCCCTCGTGACATCACAAGTATTCTGGCGGCAACAGCCACCCTCTGTGTGAATTGCAAACTCAAACAGCTCCCACTCATGACATATCTTCCAAACCACTTGCAAACCGTGCCAAAAACAACACCTCTACACACAACCACTAGAATGTTATTCATTACGCCCACTGCTTTCTTTGACTCGGGTGCTTCCCTCCATGTGAGGGTGTGATGTTTGCACCTAAACCTAATCTACTGCTGTATCTCAGTCTTCGCTGATTTGCAAGAGTTCATGAAGTGGCTGACTAATCTGTATCAAGAGGAGTTTTTTGGTGGTTTATCTGCGTGATAGCTACATTCAGATTAGGCCAGCTATTCGCTACACCAGATGCACTCTTGCATAAGCGAGACTGCTTTCCAGTGTCAAAGTTACAGAGAGCACCAGGAGGTGGGTTGTAGACGGGAGGGTACAAGTAGCATGAAGTACACCACAATAACCACACATCAGCAGGTTACATCCAAGCCATTAGCGCTCGGCTCCATGTGGCCTGTGTTTTGCAAGACAACAGACTGAATATTGCTGAACTGATGAATGAGGTCCTGAGGATGGTTTGGTTTTAACCTTCAAAAGTTAGAATGGAAAGGCCTTTCCAATCCAGCATTAGAAGTGGCAGTCGATGGCAGTATCCATGTCGGACTGTCTGCTCACATGCCCTCAGTTAGATGGACCAGCATGATTTAATCCATCATAGTGACACCAATGGCAAAGTTAGATATGGATTCCCACACATCCTACTACCTGATGCATACCTTACCCAAGCAGTTGCAGGTTAGGCTGGGCAATGAGATAGAATACTTATTTTTAATGTGTAGGAATAAAATCCTCAAGAAATTTATTCAAGAACAATAGCTCCTAACACTTCAGTCGAGAGCATCTGAATCTATAACTTCCCGAAGTAAATGTTGTAGAAGGATTTAGACTAGGCTTTAGTTTAGTTTAGAGATACAGCACGGAAACAGGCCCCTTGGCCCATCGAGTCCGTGCTGACCAGCAACCACCCTGTACACTAGCACTATCTTACACAACAGAGACAATTTACAATTTTACAGATAACATAACATAACATAACAAAACTTTATTGTCACTTGGCACAACACCGAACGAAATTTCAGCAGTCACAGCAAAAAAAGAAAAGAACACAGGACACACGACCCCAACACAAACATCCATCACAGTGACTCCAAACACCCCCTCACTGTGATGGAGGCAACAAAAACTTCTCCTCTCCTCCCCCCGCACCCACGGACAGACAGCTCGACCCCTACCGAGGCAACCGACACGCACAGCCCCCGCAAGGGGATGGAAGGCCCCCCGGCCGAGCCGCCCCGGGCACTGAAACGTCCCGCGGCCGCACCGGGCGATGTTAAGTCCAGCGGCCGAGCCGCACCGGGCACCGAAACGTCCCGCGGCCGAGCCGCACCGGGCACTGAAACGTCCCGCAGCCGAGCCGCGCCGGCGATGTTAAGTCCCGCGGCCGAGCCGCACCGGGCACTGGGGAATGTTTTATAGATGCCAATTAACCTACAAACCCGTATGTCTTTGCAGTGTGGGAGGAAACCGGAACACCTGGAGAAAACCCACGTGGTCACAGGCAGAACATACAAACTTCGTACAGACAGCACTCGTAGTTAGTATTGAATTCGGGACTCTGGCGGCGTAATGCAGGAACTCTACCGCGGCGCCACTGTGTCACATTATTACTTATTTGCCCGTAGAAGTAGTTGAGGCAGGTACAATAACAACATTTAAAAGACATTCGGACAGGTACATGGATAGGAAAGGTTTAGAGAGTTATGGGCCAAATGCTGGCACATGGGAATAGCTTAGATAGGGCATCTTGGTTGACATGGACGAGTTGGGCCCAAAGACCTGAAACATCATCTGTCCATTCCACCTGCTGATTTACTGCAGTAAAGTCCGAGATCTGTCTGCTATAAAACATTCCCCAGAGCCCTGCCATTCACTGTGAAGGTCCTGTCCTGGTTTAACTTCCCAAAATCCAACACCTCGCACTTATCTGTATTAAACTGCATTAACCATTCCTCAGCTCATCTGGCCAACTGGTCAAGATCCTGCCGAAATCTTTAATCACCTTCTTCACTATCTACAATACACCTTAAGCACGTTGTGCTTTTCTCAAGATTCCAGCATCTGCAGTCCCTTGTGTCTCGAAGAACCTGCTGGCTGTTCTGTCACTGACTCAGCAGAAGTTTCCAAGTCTTCTCTGTATTAATCTGTACTGCACTATATGCCGTAAAATATAATGCTACAATGAGGCCAGTTAGGTTTATATAAGATGCTCTCAACCTAGGCATCAGTATAAATATGATGTATGCGGTGTTGTAAAACCACGCTTAAACAATGTGAGGATATTGTGGCCAATAATGTTTCACACCCATACAGAAATAATGGAGGGTGACTGAAAATGGTAGCATTTTCAGTACAGAGCATTTTGAAAAGTGTTTATTCACAAAATGCTGGAGTAACTCAGCAGGTCAGGCAGCATCTCAGGAGAGAAAGAATGGGTGACGTTTCAGGTCGAGACCCTTCTTCAGACTGATGTCAGGGGGGCGGGACAAAGGAAGGATATAGGTGGAGACAGGAAGAAAGAGGGAGATCTGGGAAGGAGGAGAGGAAGAGAGGGACAGAGGAACTATCTAAAGTTGGAGATGTCGATGTTCACCTCCTGCTCTACGACCAACACTTTGAAGAAGTTCTCCTCCTCTCTTCGATGAGAGTTTAGCAACATGCTCTCTCACTGCTCCCCCTCTGTGATTTCTCCTGTTCTCCTGCTCTACGACCAACTCAAGGTTTGTCCAGTTTGAAAAGTGTTGTTGACTAGCTTGTTTGATATGGTAAAGTAAGGACTTGCTCTAACATTAAGTACCTAAAGTCAACACAGTACCTAAAGGGTGGCACGATGGCGCCGTGGTAGAGTTGCTGCCTTACAACGAATGCAGTGCCAGAGACCCGGGTTCGATCCTGACTACGGGTGCTGTCTGTACGGAGTTTGTACGTTCTCCCCGTGACCTGCGTGGGTTTTCTCCGAGATCTTCGGTTTCCTGCCACACTCCAAAGACATACAGGTTTGTAGGTTAATTGACTTGGTAAATGTAAACGTTGTCCCTAGTGGGTGTAGGATAGTGTTAATGTGCGGGGATCGCTGGTCGACGGGGATCTGGTGGGCCGAAGGGCCTGTTTCCGCGCTATATCTCTAAACCAAACTAAACTAAACACGATTTGTGGGGCACGTGACATTTCTTTCACCAATATTTGCACATTTCATTTCTTTGTTGAGTTTCAGCAGCACCTCTACAGAGGAGTTGGTAAATTAGGGGGTTTGGAATCTCTATCTGGATACACGGACATGGCACTGAAACAACCAAAAGCCCACTGCAGTTTTCAATCCTCCCCTAACTCTTTCCTTCCCCTGTAATTTAGAGGCAGTATGGAGCTGAGATTTCTGTGAGGTGCCTTTTGCCAAACCTGACCCTGGAAAATCCGCCATGTGCAGAATGTGGCAGGAAATGAGAGCACCCGGGGAAAACCCACGGAAAACCCAGGGAGAACGCACAAACTATATTTATGTCATGTTCACATTGCCAGCATACGACTTTATCTGCTAAGGAGACTCAGGTCCTTTGGAGTGTAGGGGGCACTCCTAAGGATCTTCTACAACACGGTGGTTGCATCGGCCATTTTATATGGAGTGGTCTGCTGGAGCAGCAGCATCTCAGCGGCGGAAGGGAAGAGACTCGACAAGCTGGTCAGCTCTGTCCTGGGTTTCCCCCTCAACTCAGTACAGGTGGTGGGAGAGAGGAGGATGATTGCAAAGCTAACATCGCTGCTGGACAACGACTCCCACCCCATGCAGGACACTGTCACTGCACTGAGTAGCTCCTTCAGTGACAGACTCCTTCACCCCAAGTGCGTGAAGGAGAGATGTAGGGGGTCCTTCCTTCCCGCTGCTGTGAGACTGCACAACCAGCACTGCTCCCAGCAGACCAGTCAACAATAACAGTTAAGAACACACAGAAAACTGATGACAATTTATGTATCTTTTATTTATAATGAATGATCTCTTGCTCTCTTGCTATCCACTTTGCTGCTGTAACAATGTAAATTACCCCGGTGTGGGACGAATAAAGGAATATATTATTATATTATTATATATTATTTTATCTCTTATATTAAAATGTCTTACCCTTCCCTAACAAACCCATGGCAGATGGTGTTGCACCCATGTTTCTGTAGATAAAGATCGTTTTCATTTAATGACAGGGCTTTTTTAGTCCATATGTGCAAAGCAGGATTTTAATGGACCTGATAGTCACCTTTACAAATGCTAATCTGTTAATTGGGCAACTAAGCCCTATCTGTTCAGCCACTCATTATTCACCTGATAGGGCTGTGTCAATTTGATGATCAAGTGAGCAATGCAAGATCCAGCACTGTGCATTAAAAACAGATTTGTAATTCACTTTGTTGCTCAATTTATATATTCTATGCTTACATAAAAATGGCTCGATATATGTATATTCCCTTTACAACAAAACCTATTCTATGCAAGCATTAGTTTTCATGCTTATACCTGAAATTATACATTTCTTGACTCAGAACATATTCTAAGAATGAGATGTATGAGCTCATTGACAGGTTTAGTTTTTAGTTTAGTTTCGAGATACAGTGCGGAAACAGGCCCTTTCGGCCCACCGGGTCCGCGCCGACCAGCGATCCCCACACATTAACACTACCCTACACACACTAGGGATTTTTTTTTTTTACATTTACCGAGGTTAACGACTAAGAATTCCATTAGGCTGGAGAATGGTTCGTGAAGCTGGTGGTGTGTGATGGCCCGGTCAGGGTGAAGGTGCATAAACGACAGCAGACTTGGTCCAACTTGGTCCAGGTCAATGTGGCACTTGGTAATCCAGCATTTTGTGTCACCCATTCCTTCTCTCCTGAGATGCTGCCTGACCCGCTGAGTTATTCCAGCATTTTGTGTCCTGAAGAAGGGTCTCGACCCGAAACGTCACCCATTCCTTCTCTCCCGAGAAGCTGCCTGACCCGCTGAGTTACCCCGGCATTTTGTGGCACTCGGTAATGATGGCCATGAGCTCAGGCGACGAGAAGAACAAACACAAGAGGGGCAATTGCCCCGCTGCCCGCTGACTGTCACACTTACCCTTGTGCGTTGAGGTAGGATCCACTCTTCATATCATATCATATCATATATATACAGCAGGAAACAGGCCTTTTCGGCCCTCCAAGTCCATGCCGCCCAGTGATCCCCGTACATTAACACTATCCTACACCCACTAGGGACAATTTTTACATTTACCCAGCCAATTAACCTACATACCTGTACGTCTTTGGAGTGTGGGAGGAAACCGAAGATTTCGGAGAAAACCCACGCAGGTCACGGGGAGAACGTACAAACTCCTTACAGTGCAGCACCCGTAGTCAGGATCGAACCTGAGTCTCCGGCGCTGCATTCGCTGTAAAGCAGCAACTCTACCGCTGCGCTACCGTGCCGCTCTTCACAAGTAGTTGGAGGGGGTGGGAGTGAGGGAGCAGTCGGGTTATGGATGTCATGGTCAAGTCAAGTCAAGTCAAGTCAATTTTATTTGTATAGCACATTTAAAAACAACCTACGTTGACCAAAGTGCTGTACATCTGATTAGGTACTAAGGAAAAAAAAAAGAAACATACAGTAGCACGCAAACAGTTCACAGCTGACCGACATTGTATTGAAATGTCTCGCATGTTGCACTGAGTCAGAAAAGTCAGGTGAGACATGTTGTTGGGTAATAACTGATACGGTAAGAAAACTTGATGGGGGTTGAAAACTTCAAATTCCACGGAGTCAATATCGCCAACGACTTCTCCTGGACCACCCGTATTGAAGCAACAACCAACGAAGCACACCAATGCCTCTACTTCCAAAGAAGACTTCGGAAGTTCGACATGTCCCTAACAACCCTCACCAACTTCTACAGATGCGCCGTAGAAAGCATTTTATCAGGATGCATCACAGTCCGGTTTGGGAACTGCTCCATCCAAGACCGCAAGAAATTGCAGCGAATTGTGGATGCAGCCCAGACCATCACACAAACCAACCTTCCTCCATTGACTCCATTTATACCTCACGTTGCCTCGGCAAGGCCAGCAGCCTAATCAAGGATGAGTTGATAGGATGACAGTTTCTTCCCAACTGTTATCAGGCAACTGAATCATTCCACCACAACCAGAGAGCAGTCCTGAACTACTAACTACCTTATTGGGGACCCTCGGACTATCTTTGATCGGACTTTACTGGCTTTACCTTGCACTAAAAGTTATTCCCGTATCATGTATCTGTACACTGCGAATGGTCTGATTATAATCATGTTTTGTCTTTCCGCTGGCTGGCCAGCATGCAACAAAAGCTTTTCACTGTACCTCGTGACAATAAACTAAACCGAACTGAACTGAAGAAAACAGCATGTTTGTATTCAGTGTTGTTGAATGATAATGGGATCAAGGCGAGGAACTGACAATAGCATGAATGGAATCATGGAGAGGTTGTCGGGGACCTGCAATGAGTGGTATGTAGTTTTTTACATTTTTTAAATATTCCTGTATGTGACCGATTTACAACTGCTTAATACAGCACACTTGTACGTTGCCTTGCTCAGTACAAGTTACAACATTCCATTCAAAAGATACCATCAGTTTTCCTGGACATGTATTGCTTGAGCCAACATTTTCAAGATTTTTGTTTGCAGGGCTCCGTGTTTCTCGGTGGGCAGTGGTGAGAAGCCCTCAGACTGTGGCGTTTCCCCATGTAGTCTGTACAATGGATGCACCAGACCGCTCCTCATCTCCCTCCACGTCATCCCAGATCATCAACTGCATTGGTCATGGACAGATCCTTGCACAGGAAGATCAAATCATTTTGGGTGGATGATAAGCCATCTTCCAGCATCAGCAGGCACATGGCTTGGTACGTTTGTGTGTGTGTGTGTGTGTGTGTGTGTGTGTGTGTGTGTGTGTGTGTGTGTGTGTGTGTGTGTGTGTGTGTGTGTGTGTGTGTGTGTGTGTGTGTGTGTGTGTGTGTGTGTGTGTGTGTGTGTGTGTGTGTGTGTGTGTGTGTGTGACCCTGCTAATGGCCCAAAACATAGTGTCCTGTGTTTGGCAGCTATTGGGATTTTTTTTAGAGTTACAGCCTCGGTACATGTGACAATAAACTAAACCGAGCAGAAACGGGCACCAAGCTGACCACTGATTATCTATACACGTTATCCCACTTTCTTGTAGGCTCTCAACACACTAAGGACATTTTTTTTGTGTTTACAGAAGCCTATTAACCTAGAAACCTGCACATCTATGTTATCCCAGTTTTGCTTCCTACACACTAAGGGTAATTCACAGGAACCATTTAACCAACAAACCCACACGTCTTTAGGATGTGTGAGCACCCACAAGGTCACAGGGAGAACGCACAAACTCTGTAAAGAAAGGATTGTACTCAGGTCTCTGGTGCGCTGAGGCCACTGTGCCATCCTGAAGGGTCGTGTTTGTGGGGAAGAACATGGTCATTAGGTGTGAGCCGTCCTTTTCCAGATCTTCTTGGTAAATGGCCATTGCAGACGTAGATGGATGGTGGCACAGCCATCTTGATACTAGTCCGCACTGGTGTTGTGGCTCTGGCCGTGTATGAAAGGTCTGACAGGAAGGTCCCTTCTCACCATCAGTCAGGCAAGGTGTGGGTGCAGGTTCACAATTTCTGATGGTGAAGTATTCTGCTGACTGAAGCATTCAGATCTTGAAGGGGTGCTCTGGAGAACCATCAAATGGAATCCACCATCAACTCTACCCACAGGGCTTTAGAACATCCTCGGGCCGAACATAACCTGAATGGTCAAAATGGTCTTACAACGGGACCCCACCACTGGCCATATCTTCCCATCCCCTCCCCTTTCTGCGTTCCGCAGAGACCGTTCCCTCCGTAACTCCCTGGTCCACTCGTCCCTTCCTACCCAAACCACTCCCTCCCCGGGCACTTTCCCCTGCAACCGCACGAGATGCAACACCTGTCCCTTTACCTCCCCCCTCAATTCCATCCAAGGACCCAAACAGTCTTTCCAGGTGAGACAGAGGTTCACCTGCACCTCCTCCAACCTCATCTATTGCATCCGCTGCTCCAGATGTCAACTTATTTACATCGGCGAAACCAAGCGCAGGCTCGGCGATCCCTTCGCTCAACACCTGCGCTCGGTCCGCGTTGGCCAAACTGGTCTCGCGGTGGCCGAGCACTTCAACTCCCCCTCCCATTCCCAGTCTGACCTTTCTGTCATGGGCCTCCTCCAGTGTCATAGTGAGTCTCACCAGAAATTGGAGGAACAGCACCTCATATTTCGACTGGGCAGCTTGCAGCCCAGTGGTATGAACAACGGTCTCCAACTTTAGATAGTTCCTCTGTCCCTCTCTTCCCCTCCCCCTTTCCAGATCTCCCTCTATCTTCCTGTCTCCACCTATATCCTTCCTTTGTCCCGCCCCCCTGACATCAGTCTGAAGAAGGGTCTCGACCCAAAACGTCGCCCATTCCTTCTCTCCCGAGATGCTGCCTGATCCGCTGAGTTACTCCAGCATTTTGTGAATAAATAACTTCCATTTTTGACTTATAAATAAACTAGAAAATGGTTAGATGACAAACAGAAATGGGGTACACACTATGCAAACCACAGAACACCCAGAGCTGCTTCCATACTTAAGGGAGCATATCTCCCTCAATCCCATTATCTGTTTCACCTTCGTTATATTCTCCGCCTAGTCTTTGTACATGTCCCAGCTCCTCCAGGTTAAATCTCAAGCACCTCCATCAAGCACATAAAGGATTGATTGGACTAGTCGCCAAATAATGTGGCCTCACTTTTGCTGAAATTCACTCCAGGCCTTGAGGCTAGCTCAGACTGGTCATAGATGTTCATCAGTCTGTAGTTTAGTTTAGTTTATACAGCGTGGAAACAGGCCCTTCGGTCCACCGAGTCCGCTCCGACCAGCGATCCCGCACACTAACACTATCCGACACACATTAGGGACAATTTACATTTTTATACCAAGCAAATTAACCTACAAACCTATATGTCTTTGGAGTGTGGGCCAACATTGGATGTGAGCAGAAGCTGATAACATTGTCCACCTACCAGTTGCTAGCTCCAAGTACTGGATTCCACTGACAAGGCTAGTGAGGATGCAAAGCTCTTCTAAGTTGAAGTGGGTTTCAAGAATTGATGGAATATTATGCTTAAAATTTAGTTTAGACTTTAGTGATACAGCTCGGCAACATGCCCTTTGGCCCACCAAATCCGTGCCGACTAGTGATCACCCCATACACTGCACCATCCTACAAACTAAGGACAATTCATAATTTTATCAAAGCCAATTAACCTAGAAACCTGTATCTCTTTAGAGTGTGGGAGGAAACCGGAGTAACTGGAGGAAACCCACGCGGTCACAGGGAGAACGTACAAACTCCCATAGTCAGGATCGAACATGGGTCGCTAGCGCTGTAAGGCAGCAGCTCTACCACCATGCTACTGTGCCACCCAGTGATGTTGTGGGCCATTAATATTGCAGAATTAATTCAAGATGCCAGTCTGCAAGATTATCCAAATATTCTGTTGATATACAAACTCCCTGTTTATACCACAGCTGGGTGCTGGATTATGGAAAGGAACTGTGCGTGTGATCTAGTTGAAGATGATTGAACATTGGTGCCACATATCCTTTCCCAGAGTAGACACAGGGCGGTTGCTAAACACTTTCCCACACTCCCCCTCCCATTCCCACACTGACCTTTCTGTCCTGGGCCTCCTCCATTGTCAGAGTGAGGCCCAGCGCAAATTGGAGGAACACACCTCATATTTTGCTTGGGCAGCTTACACCCTAATTGTATGAATATTGACCTATCTAACTTAAAGTAACCCTTGCTTTCCCTTTCTCTCCATCCCTCCCTCTTCTCAGTTCTCCGACCAGTCTGACTGTCCTCGATTACATTTTATATCTGTTTGATTTGTTGTTACCTTCTCCCAGCTAACAGTGATCTATTCTACATTCTCCTTGATCTATGTCCCCTTTGTCTCGTTTTCACACCTTAAATTTCCTTATCTCTGTATCTTCCTCTCCCCCGACTATCAGTCTGAAGAAGGGTCTCGACCTGAAACGTCAACCCATTCCTTCAATCCAGAGATGCTGCCTGTGCCACTGAGTTACTCTAGCATTTTGTGTCTATCTTCGGTTTAAACTAGCATCTGCAGTTCCTTCCCACACACTACTCCTTTCCCAGGGTTCTGCCTTCTATCAGGTTAAATCTACATCTCTGCCCCAAGCTGCTCAATGGGCAGATTCCATAATACCAGCAACACCTAAGAAGAGACAAGGGTTTAATATTTCATCCAAAAGTCTGTATGCACAGCATGCTCTCCTTACTTCACTGGAGTCAGCCGAGATGTTGGAGCTCAGTGTTCTGGGGATGGACTTGAACCGCAGTGCGGTTGAAGACAGCTGATACCAGCACCTGGTTAAAGAAAGGGGTCATTGACACAGAGAGTTCTCCTTCCTGCAAACTATGGCTTTTGATTCAATGTTGCATGGTAAAAGAAATAGTCTTCATAAAGCCAGCAACATTGAGCCGTCCTTTACACTACAATAATGTTAGATTGGTTGAGGTCTAATGAGCATTGAACATAGAACATTGACCTCAAGCAAAACCAAAGCACTGACTGTTCTCTACATACATGCCAAATGGCCAGTTATGTTCTCCGAGCCTTTCTCTGATTGGGATCTTCAATATTTTATCATGTATTTCGCTAAATATCTCTGAATCTCCGGTATCAAACTCAAGCATCAAATTCTCATCCCTGAGCTCAGGCTCCTAACTAACTCGACTGGAACATCATTAAAAAAGAAATGTAATGTCTTAAATTCCATTAGCTCCAGTCGCAGATGGTAATAGGTTACTCATCACTCACCCATCATGGCCTGTTATTTAAAACACTATTGCCTTTTGTTTCACTGCCTATGGCACTCGTTAATGTAAAACTTTAATGTTTCAATACCTAAATTTGGATTTTAAAATGATCTGTGGCTTTACAAGGAGAAGCACCTGGGCGAGACATACGAGGCATAGTCGGACGTGTTTACTGGGGATTTGCTTAACAGCTGCAATCCTTTTCATAAGTAGCTTGCCATCTGCCATTCTGAGGAGAATTTGCTGAGCTAGCCTCAATTCTCACGACGTTTTAGTTTAGTTTAGTTTAGAGATACAGTGTGGAAACAGGCCCTTCGGCCAACCGAGTCCGCACCGACCAGTGATCCCCGCGCATTAACACTATCCTACACACGCTAGTGACAATGTTACACTTATACTAAGCCAATTAACTTACGAACCTGTACGTCTTGGAGTGTGGGAGGAAACCGAAGATCTTGGAGAAAACCCACGTGGTCATGGGGAGAACGTACAAACTCCGTACAGACAGCACCCATATTCGGGATCGAACCAGGGTCTGTGGCGCTGCAAAGACTGTAAGGCAGCAACTCTACCGCTGCGCCACCGCGTTCTTTTAACTTGTGAAAAAGTACTTTTGAAAACACCTTTTGCAAAGCATGATCAAATTGCCCCATTAAAACATTGGAATGCAACTGGTCAAACTCTGCGGGGTCATGTACCATCAGTGGGAAGGGAAACGGAGTTAACATTACATGTCTAAGTCCCTGCGACACAACGGATTGTTCCGATGGATCCAACAAAGAGTCTCTGACCTGAAACATTAACTCGATTTTACTTTCCACAGATGCTGCCTGACCTGCTGAGTATTTCCAGCATGTCGAGGATGGCGGTCAAGGACGGCCCACGTGGGTGCCGGAGGACAAACACGCCACCGGGAACAAAGGAGGACCCGGTGTGGGGGGTCCGACTTGAGGGGGAGAGAACAAAAGAGGACCCGGCACTGGATACTTTGTAACATTGTTGGCGCCCTTTATGTGGTGACTCTTTGCATACCTTGGGTATGCAAAACAAAGAACATCACTGTGATTGTCACATGTGACATTAAAGTATCAATCATTCAGCCATTCATTCATTTTCTGTTTTTATTTCAGACTCCCCACAACTGCAGTTTTTTGGTATAAAGTTCTACCTCAATTATTTCAGTAGCCGCCTCATCTCCCAAGTTTCTATTATCGAGGATATGGTTTCTTGCACCTGTTTTTTATAATTCTTTAAAATATATATATCATTTGGAGCATTGAATGTGAAGGTCGATCTTTTGTTCACACATCAAAGCTCAAAATAGAATTTGCTTTTGTGGTTTTGGAAGAATGCCCAGTAACTGGGAGCTCACACCATGTAACCTGGAACAACACTCAATAAGGATCAGCATTGGAACATTTCCCTTCAAACTTCCCTGAAAGTTATTCCAGGGTGGCAAGTTGGCACAGCGGTAGAGTTGCTGCCTTACAGCGCTTACAGCGCCAGAGACCCGGGTTCAATCCTGTCTATGGGTGCTTATATGTACAGAGTTTGTACCTTCTCCCCGTGACCTGCGTGGGTTTTCTCCGAGATCTTCGGTTTCGTCCCACACTCCAAAGACGTACAGGTTTGTAGGTTAATTGACTTGGTATAAATGCGAAATTTGTCCCTAGTATAGGAAAGTGTTAATGTGCAGGAATCGCTGGTCAGTGTGGACTTGGTGGGCCGAATGGCCTGTTTCCGCACCGTATCTCTAAACTAAACCAATAAAAGGTCAGAAGTCTAAAGAAATGGAGAATCTTCTGCCCTCTCCAGTGTCATGTCCCTATGTGCCGTTTGCTGTAATCCTGATCCTGAAAGATGGATCGTCAGCTTCCTACTGCTGTTGACTTGGACAACCTCATTAGCTGGCATTCCTGGAGCTTTCATCACATGACATTTGACCACCTGGGTCTAGTTAATCTTGATAGTTTTCTGACTAACAACCAAAATTGTTCAAGAAAATTACTTTCTCTCAGAAGAATGAACATCTTTAAACTATAAAGGTTCTTGGGCAATCCTGGTAGAACGTCAGCCTGAGCTCAACATTAAACCTTCTTCCTATCATGAGTGGCTGTAAAAATTAGATATGCATTCTTTCAAGTTTCAATGCATGGGGGGGGTCATCTTTATGATACATGCAACGTGTATTGAGCGCAAAAGGGTAGACACCAAGAAAGCACTGTTGGGCAAAAGTGTTTATGTAATCATGTGATTTAAAGTTAATTGCATTCTGTGGTATATATCAATCAGGGACTGAATTTCGTCCATTTATATGAAAGTGGACTCATGAGAAATGGTTTTGGAAGGAATATTGAAGTGTGCCCTATGAACAAAAGTTTAAAGGCATTATAAAACTTGGCACTAGGCTTAACACTTGGCTTTCTGAGTTCAACAAAGATGGCTGTCTAAGTTCAATAAAGATGGCAGTCTAACAATTTCAATTGAAGATAGACACAAAAAGCTGGAGTAACTCAGCGGGACGAGACCCTTCTTCAGTCCCAAAACGTCACCCATTCCTTCTCTCCAGAGATGCTGCCTGCCCCGCCGAGTTACTCCAGCTTTTTGCGTCTATCTTTGGTTTAAACCAGCATCTGCAATTCCTTCCTAACAATTTCAATTCATGTTTAAACATAGTTAAATCATGATGTTGGCACAGATATTTGAATCTCGTGTTCACTTGACGATTTCAGAACTCTCTCAAATAATTCACTTATACCTTGTTAAAATTTGTCACGAATTCTGATTTTTTTGAAATTTTCTGTGGGTTCATTCTGACACCTGACATGCTACTGTGTAAAACCTTCCCTTGTGATTCCTTTGGGAATGATCTTACAATTAGGTTCCTGATTCATGACTGGAATCATTGTTATTTCAACACATTTAACCCGGCAAAGACATCAATATGTTAGGGGATGGAGGAATGACAAAATATTTACAGCAAAGAAACAGGCCTTTCAAGCCAACAAGTCCATGCAAGAATGTGTTTATTGTAGAAGCCTCCTCCCAGAAACTTATAGCTGTGTCAATATATCCTGCTATTTATTTCTCCCTCATGTTAGCTCAATTACTCTTGTGGTAGCTTGTTCCTTAAGAATGCTTTTGATTAATTGGGGCCAAGATGAAAGTTAATGTTTTTGATTCTCTTTCTTTAATGAGTTGCAAGGAACCTTGTACATATATGCTGGGGGTTGGGGGGTGGGGGCAGTTAATGAGAGAATCATATCTTTCTCATCTGGTAAACACCAAGTGAAATAAATTCCTCATGCAATAGAAGCACGAAATGTGCACAAATAAAACTTTGCATTGCAAATATGCAGTGTGTGATTTTGCGTCAGTTTTTTCTGAAGTACATTCGCTAATAAGAAGTGAATCAGAGATGGGTGAATTGCAGGATTTTCGTGGTGTTGTTAGTTTAGTTTAGTTTAGCACCGAGGTCCAGTTAAAAGCTTTTGTGAAAATCTTGAGTTATGGGGGGATGGAGCAGTGTAAAAGAAAGCCCTTTGGCCCCTCTGAATCCACCCCATTTACACTAACCCAACATTAATCACAATGTTGAGAGTGCAAGTCTATCCTTTGTCCTAATCAGGCTACATTTTCCTCGAAGAGAAGTGTAGCGAGGAAAGGGTTATATCATCTTGCTTTGGTTCCAAACCTAGTACGCTTTTAATATTTGCACTAATTGCCTGTTTATTTGCAAGATCAATAAGATGTGTACATTGAAATAATTTGTTTCTTTCTGTAGCTTCTGTACATCAGGGGGAGTAGGGAGTGTGAGTTTGTGTATTTTAATTCTGTTTCTTGTAATTTTATTGTAAATATTTACTTGGTGCTCTGAGCGAGGTTTCTTCTTTTACAGTTCATTGGCAATAAAATCTGATGAGAGATGTGGAAGGGTTTCCACACAGGGCTTTGTATAATGATCTGGTTTTTTAAAAAAACCTTGCTGCAGAGCATTTGGGCTGGTAGAGCCGCTTTCTCACTGCGACCAAGACCCAGGTTCGAGCGTGACCTTGGGTGCTGTCTGTGTGGAGTTTGCGTGTTCTTCCCGTGACTGCGTGGGTATCCTCCTGGCAGGAAAGAGCCTGGCAAGTGATAGGTGGATACAGTTGAGGTGGGGGGTGTGGTTGAAAGGCAGATATTTGGACAAAGCCAGGGGCATAAATACAGAGGTAAAAAGACAGAATGCTGGTATCTACTGCTTGGGCCAAATGACCTGTTTCTAGAAATTACGAGTGCTTTATTATCATATGTGCAAAACACAATGATATTTAATTGAGTTGCAAGTTTATGCTAGAGAAGGCACAAAATGCTGGAGTATCTCAGTCAGCATCTCAGGAGAACATGGACAAGCGACATTAGGGATCGGGACCCTTCTTCAGCCTGATTTTGGGCGAGGAGGAAGGGAGTGGGGGGGTTGGAAGAAAGCTGGAAGAGAGGGGCAGGCTAAAAGCCTGGTAGGTAAGAGGTTGACACAGATGAGGAAGGTTAATTGATTGGCAGATCGCTGGACAAAGGCCGGAGATGGGCGGCAAGGTGACAAAGCGTTGCTGCCTCACAGCGCACGTAGTGCCAGAGACCCGGGTTTGATCCCGACTACTGGTGCTGTCTGGTCGGAGTTTGCACGTTCTCCCCGTAACCCCGTGGGTTTTCTCCGAGATCTTCGGTTTCCTCCCGCACTCCAAAGGCGTACCGGTTCGCAGGTTAATTGGCTTGGTTAAAGTGTAAATTGTCCGTAGTGTGTGTAGGATAGTGTTAATATGCGGGGTTCGTTGGTCGGTACGGACTTGGTGGGCCGAAGGGCCTATCTCCGCACTGTATCTCCAAACTAAAACTAAAGATGAAAAGACAGAAAGTGTGAGACAAAAGGATTGAAGAGTTGCAAATTGTGAATCCAGAGGAATGAATGCAGGGGAAAAGGAAGGGGAGTGGAGAAATAGATGCTAGTCCATGTGGGTGGGCAGGGGAGGAAAGGCCCTGGTTCCTACAAGTTTATACTACCTGGGAGTGCAGATGTTTTAAAGTTACAAATGTTGAAAATGGCAAAACTATGGTTAAATATTTATTTTTACTACATTTGTTTTCTTTCCATCCATTTAATTATTAAGAATGTTTTTGTGCTACTCCGTGCCCTTCTGGCCAGCAGACAATGATCTAAAAGAACATCATTTATTTAAAAGATGAAACAAGCAAGGACACAGAATGACTTGTATAAATTTAAATCTGCTCCGACAGCATTTTAAAAATCACCAGAGTGGGAGGGAGCGGCGTCTAAAGCAGGAACTGAGATTTTGTATGAAAAATGACCAAGGCCAACAGCAGGAAATTATATCACAGCAAGACAATCAACACAAGAAAATAAATTGTTCTGCCCAAAAAAAGTTCAATGAACTCTCAAATTTTCAAAGTGAGTTGAATGTGAAATTATAACAAAGGATAAAAAAAATGTTTATTGATTATCAATTCAAAGATACAGCAGGGAAACAGGCCCTTCGGCCCACCAACTCCACGCCGACCATCCGTTCTATGCTATCCCACCTTCGCATCCACTCCCTCTAGACGTGGGGCATTTTACAGAAGCCAAATAACCTACAAACCCGCAGGGATTTGGGAAACGGGGCACCGGGACAAAGCCTACGCGGTCACGGGGAGAACGTGCAAACTCCACAAACTGAGAACACCCGAAGTTAGGATTGAACCTAAGGATTGAGTCTCTGGCTCTGTGTGGTAGCAGCGTTACCAGAACATTATTGCAATTCAAGAGTCTTTATTTGTCATATGTACTGGCAACGAAACAATGAAATTCTTACATGTCGCAGCTTAACAGGCCCATAAAAGCAATAACACAAATAATATATAATAGAATATTAATAATAGGTTGCCATAATAGTAAAAAAAACAAAGCCCATACATAGTGCAACCAAAGGCACAGTGCAGAGAGGTGTGAAGTTGCTGAGTGAGGTTAGTGTTGTGTAGTGTTCAAGAACTCGATGGCTGCTGGGAAGCTGCTGCTCTTGAACCTGGTGGTCCAAATAAAACCAGGAAGTGTCACTTTTGTAAACTTTTCTTCTGTTGCCAGATTCATTAAACGGGTTTCGGTTAAAATGAGGTAATTATCAGAAGTGGCCTCTGCCCAAGAACATGGATGCAAGACACTTCTAAACTTCGACTAAAGAAGTAGGCACCCTCAATTTCCAGCGCACACTAGTTGCTTAGCAACCCAGGACCTGAGATCAAAATGCTTTAGTGTTTAGGACAAGGCTTGAGTTAGCACATTAATGATTTTAAATAATTATATTGTTGGGAATAACAGTATTCGACTTTTGCATAAAGAAATCAGACTAGGTTATGTTAACGATAATTTACAACTTTTCATATGTTGTCAAAGGGATCTGTATTAGCTGAGAAAATAGCACCTTAGTGTTACGATGGAATATCAGGATATCTCTAAAGCAGAAGAGTATGCAGAAGATTAGAAAATGATATATTACTTGAATATAGCATTTCTTTTTCACGGAGACACAAGAAACTCCAGATTCTGGTTTACAAAAAAAGACATCAAGTGCTGGAGTAACTGAACGGGTCAGACAGCATCTCTGGAGAACATGCATTTTGGGTCAGATCCTTCAGTCTGGGGGAAATGCTCACACAATGAAAGCCATGCACCCACCGATACGAGGATTTCTGAAGTAGTCCTGTCCAGAGGACTGAGGACCTGCTCACAGAACATGGAAGAATGGATCTCCAACTTCAGATAATTGACTCCTCCACAGCATAGCAACATTGAGGGCTCACTTCTTGCCAACATTTGGGAAGCCAGAGCTGGAGCAAGAGAAAGAAGTGAAAAGAGGAGGAAAAATCAGAGGAGACACTGCTGGGATGGTCAGAGAGAACCACATACCAGACCTGGATTCCAATAAACTCAATTAGAAATTTCATATTCCAGAGTAATTCCTATCCTATCACCCTCCCATAGCTATTTGACCAAGGCAACAACAAATCATCATTTCAAACCGTTATGCATAGCTTCCCTGCAATAAAAATATCAAGCATCTACTTGCCATCCCCGAGAGTATTCACTTTGTGCCTTTCTTCCTTGTCCAGTGCTGCTCATTGCATTCTGGCTGGCAATGAGCTACTGACTTTCAAAGCCTGGAAACCTTGCAAGTGTTAGTGAGCCAGCAACACAGATTGTTCTGCTAATAGTGCTTGGATAATAAAGATGTTTATGTGGAGCTTATATATTGTAACTGCCAGTCTGAGCTGTACTCCTGGTCATTGTTCAAAATGGTTCAAGACTGAAGTAGAGGTCTTCCTATGTGACCAAAGGGCTACCAGCACCACCAACCCCAAATAACTCTGCATCCATTCCTCCTGTAACGCTCAACTCCATTCCTCTAAAACATTCAGCAAGGCTCAACAGTGGCGATTAATACATTCACCTTATCAACAGTAGCATCTTGGTTTCACTTTGAACTTTCCAAATTCTGTGTATTTATGTATGTGTGCCTGCGCGTATGTGCGTATATATATATATATGTAATCTATATATATACCTGTATGTGTATTTGTGAGTATGTGTATATATACACACACTGAACTTTTTTTTCTCTCTCTCGTTTATTATACTTTTTTACAGTGTACTAGGTTTACATATTCTGTTGTGCTGTTACGTAAAAATGTCCTTGGTGTATCTGGGACATATGACAATAAAACACTCTTGACTCTTGACCTTGTTGTCACATCTCCTGCAGTGGCTTCCCCTCTCAGTCCCATCTCGGTGCCCTCTCAATAACCGAGCCCTATGTTACCCATTGATAGGTGGTGAACACTTCCATTCTTGAATCGAAGATGGCCTTACAGATTTGTTTACCTCATGTTGCCTGATTGCTTGAATTTTAGCCAACTTAGCACTGATAAATCCAAAGGCATTTCATTCAGCTCCTAGCTCACTAGTTCCAGATTTTAACCATCCCCATCGTGTATGCTGAGTCCAGCAATCTGCAGTGCCACTGATATCATGAACCCCAAGCCAAACTCTAGACCCCGTTTTCAAGTTCTAGCTCAAATCCTTCAAGACTTTCCTTACACAGCTTCCTTTCTGTATCCGAACATGGATTTATCTGGCTCTTGTATTACTGTCTGTCTTTAGAGTTCAATGGCCGTACCCTGCTCTATGTGACATTCCCAGTCATTAACAGCAGCCCACTTGAGCTGAGCAATCTCAGGCCCTGCAGCTTCATGCCTTATGGGTGGCTACATGCAACATGCAACATGCCCTGGTCTGCTTGTGGCCTCCATCCAAGAGTATCCTCCTAATTTCACCACTGGTAGAAGTCTCTTTAGCCAACTTGTCCATACTCTCTGTAAAACCTTTTGGAAGCCCAATGCTTGCTCGTGGCCGTCATCTGGAGCATACCTTTGATCACCTCCCATATGTCTCTGACTGCTGCTCAACAATTGTTTATGCCTGAACAAAACAGCTTGCAGGGATTATTATGTTCAAAGTCCACTGACTGCATTGTCATTAAGTAAGCTCAACGCTAGTTTAACAAAATGACCAGAAGGCGCAACGCATCCCCGGAGCACACTTGAAGCTGGTTTGACACTGCACTCACTCAATGACAGACCCGACCAGTGCCATCTGCTCCCATGGGAATACTGGAACAACCTCCCATTGGATCCAGGTCAGCATCTGATTTAGGAGTTACATTGTTAATTGAAGCAAATATAATAAATCTGTAAAACTGCCAATTCTTGCAGAAAATGTAATGAGCTTTTAATCGACAGCACTGTTTAAATAGGTATTTAATTGTACAGGAGTGTTGCAATCAATAATTAACCATTTTATTGAGAAGCTGTTATGTCACTGCAGAAACAATTAGTATTATTTCAGTAAACTGTAAACACAATCATAACTGCCTCATAAATATTTGAGTTTCTTAATGTGTTATTAATAAAGTATGAAATATTTTAAAATGTATTCATTGCATTTGGTGCAGTGCGGAGTGTTAGATTGAAATTTAAGTACAAACAATCTCCACTTGACCATCTTTGCCTTTTCTTCACATATGGACCATGGTTTGGAAACATGGCTCCAAATTCTGATGTCCTTCGGTTTAAGTTTACAAGCTATGGAGATTCCATGTTGCATTTAATGGTTTTATCATTAAATAAGTATATTTTGCATTGTCAGCATTTGTACTTCTTTTGAATACATAAAGGTTAGGCCTTTGTAGTCTGGAGAATCAATGCAGCAATGCACTGGCTAATATTATGAAGTTTAAACAAGTAACTGCAGATGCTGGTTTACAAAAAAAAGACAAGTGCTGGAGTAACTCAGTGAGTCAGGCAGCACCTCTGGAGAACATGGATAAGTGAAGCTTTGGGTTGAGACCTTTTTTTAGACTCAAATTGCTGGAATAACTCAGAAGGACAGGCAACATTTCTCAAGTACAGAAGAAGGTGTTCTATGTTCTCCAGAGATGCTGCCTGACTCGCTGAGTAACTCCAGCACATTGCATCTTTTTACTGTCCAAAATCCAGGTCGTTTGAACAAACAAGCAATGGTTCTCCTTAACTTTGACTTTTAATTTAATTTAGAGATACAGCCAACAGAGTCCAAGCCAACCACTGATCACCTATTCACATTATCCCACTTTCTTATAGACTCCCTACACACTCGGGGCATTTAAAAACAAATCAGAGGCCAATTAACCTACAAACATAATATCTTTGGGATGTGGATGGAAACTGGAGCACCCAGAGGAAACCCACACAGTCACAGGGACAGCATGCAAACTCCGCCTAGGCAGCACCCGTGGTCAGGATACACTTGGGCCTCTGGTTCTGTGAGCCAACAGCTCCTAAATCAAGAGTCAAGTCAAGTCAAGTCAATTTTATTTGTATAGCACATTTAAACACAACCCACATTGAGCAAAGTGCTGTACATCAGTTCTGGTACTAAGAACGAACATACAATGGCACATACATAAACAGTTCACAGCGCCCCCTCAGAGGGCCTCAAACGCTGGGAGTAGCTAGGGAGGGAGCATACAGTGCCCTCCATAATGTTTGGGATAAAGGCCCATCATTTATTTATTTGCCTCTGAACTCCACAATTTGAGATTTGTAATAGAAAATTACAAATTTCTATTGTAATAGAAAAAATCACATGTGGTTAAAGTGCACATTGTCAGATTTTAATAAGGGCCATTTTTATACCTTTTGGTTTCACCATGTTGAAATCACAGCAGTGTTTATATATAGTCCCCCCATTTCAGGGCACCATAATGTTTGAGACATAGCAATGTCATTTAAATGAAAGTTGCCTTGTTTAGTATTTTGTTGCATATCCTTTGCAAGCAATGACTGCTTGAAGTCTGCGATTCATGGACATTACCAGTTGCTGGGTGTCCTCTCTGGTGATGCTCTGCCAGGACTGTATTGCAGCCATCTTTAGCTTATACTTGTTTTGGGGGCTTGTCCCCTTCAGTTTTCTCTTCAGCATATAAAAGGCCTGCTCAATTGCATTCAGATCAGGTGAATGACTTGGCCACTCGAGAATTTACCATTTTTTAGCTTTGAAAAACTCCTTTGTTGCTTTAGCAGTATGTTTGGGATCATTGTCTTGCTGTAGAATGAACCGTCGGCCAATGAGTTTTGAGGCATTTGTTTGAACTTGAGCAGATAGGATATGCCTTTACACTTCAGAATTCATTATGCTACTTGCATCAGCAGTTGTATCATCAATGAAGATAAGTGAGCCAGTACCTTCAGCAGCCATACATGCCCAGGCCATAACACCCCCACCGCCGTGTTTCACAGATGAGGTGGTATGCTTTGGATCTTGGGCAGTTAAGCAATAGACAAAAGACAATAGGTGCAGGAATAGGCCATTTGGCCCGTCCAGCCAGCACCGCCATTCACTGTGATCATGGCTGATCATCCGCAATCAGTACCCCGTTACTGTCTTCTCCCCATATCCCTTCACTCTGCTATCTTTAAGAGCTCTGTCCAACTCTCTCTTGAAAGCATCCAGAGAATTGGCCTCCACTGCCTTCTGAGGCAGAAAATTCCACGGATTCACAACTCTCTGAGTGAAAAAGTTTTTTCTCATCTCTGTTCGAAATGGCCTACCCCTTATTCTTAAACTGTGGCCCCTCGTTCTGGACTCCCCCAACATCGGGAACATGTTTCCTGCCTCTAGCGTGTCCACCCCCTTAATAATCTTATATGTTTCAATAAGATCCCCTCTCATCCTTCTAAATTCCAGTGTATATAAGCCCAGTGGCTCCATTCTTTCAACATACAACAGTCCCGCCATCCCGGGATTTAACCTAGTGAATCTACGCTGCACCCCCTCAATAGCAAGAATGTCCTTCCTCAAATTTGGAGACCAAAACTGCACACAATACCCCAGGTGTGGTCTCACTAGTTCCTGTACAACTGCAGAAGGACCTCTTTGCTCCTATACTCAACTCCTCTTGTTATGAAGGCCAACAAGCCATTAGCTTTCTTCACTGCCTGCTGTACCAGCATGCTTACTTTCAGTGTATTGATGAACAAGGACACCTAGATCTTGTTGTATTTCCCCTTTTCCTAATTTGACACCATTCAGATAATAATCTGCCTTCCTGTTCTTGCCACCAAAGTGGATAACCTCACATTTATCCACATTAAACTGCATCTGCCATGCATCTGCCCACTCACACAACCTGTCCAAGTCACCCTGCATCCTCATAGCATCCTCCTCACAGTTCACTGCCACCCAGCTTTGTGTCATCTGCAAATTTGCTAATGTTACTTTTAATCCCTTCATCTAAACCATTAATGTATATTGTACATAGCTGCGGTCCCAGCACTGAGCCTTGCGGTACCTCACTAGTCACTGCCTGCCATTCTGAAAGAGACCCGTTAATCCCTACTCTTTATTTCCTGTTTGCCAACCAATTTTCTATCCATGTCAGTACCCTACCCCCAATACCATGTGCTCTAATTTTACACACTAATCTCCTATGTGGGACCTTATCAAAGGCTTTCTGAAAGTCCAGGTACACTACATCCACTGGCTCTCCGTTGTCCATTTTCCTAGTTACATACTCAAAACGTTCCAGAAGATTAGTCAAGCATGATTTCCCCTTCGTATATCCATGCTGACTCGGATCGATCCTGCTACTGCTATCCAAATGTTCCGCTATTTCATCTTTTATAATTGACTCCAGCATCTTCCCCACCAACGATGTCAGGCTAACTGGTCTTTAATTCCCTGTTTTCTCTCTCCCTCCTTTCTTAAAAAGTGGGATAACAATAGCTACCCTCCAATCCACAGGAACTGATCCTGAATCTATAGAACATTGGAAAATGATCACCAATGCGTCCACCTTATCTCCATACTTTCCCCCCTGGTCCAATCCCTCCCCACCTATGTCCAAGACACCTCACATGCCCTCCGTCTCCTCGATAACGTCCAGTTTCCAGGCCCCCACTCCCTCATCTTTACCATGGATGTCCAGTCACTCTACACCTCCATCCCCCACAAGGATGGTCTCGAAGCCCTCCATTTCTTTCTCGACCATAGAACCAGCCAATCCCCATCTACTAACACTCTCCTCCGCCTAGCAGAGCTGGTTCTTACCCTTAACAACTTCTCCTTTGACTCCTCCCACTTCCTCTAAACCAGAGGCGTAGCTATGGGCACTCGCATGGGCTCTAGCTACGCCTGCCTCTTTGTCGGGTACGTCGAACAATCCCTGTTCCGGGCGTACACTGGCCCCATCCCCGAACTCTACCTCTGCTACATTGACGACTGCCCATGCAGAACTCACTGACTTCATACACTTCACTTCCAATTTCCATCCTGCTCTTAAATATACTTGGACTATCTCCGACATCTTCCTACCGTTTCTGGATCTCACCTTCTCCATCACAGGAGACAGACTAGTGACTGACATCTACTGCAAACCCACTGACTCCCACAGCTATCTGGACTACACTTCTTCCCACCCTGTCTCCTGCAAAAAGTCTATCCCCTACTCCCAATTCCTCCGTCTACGCCGCATCTGCGCCCAGGATGAGGTGTTTCACACTAGGGCATCAGAGATGTCCTCATTCTTCAGGAAACGGGGCTTCCCCTCTCCCAATATAGATGAGGCTCTCACTAGGGCCTCCTCTATATCCCGCAGCTCCGCTCTTGCTCCCCCTCTCCCCATTCGTAACAAGGACAGAATCCCCCTTGTCCTCACCTTCCACCCCATCAGCCAGCATATCCAACAAATCATCCTCGAACATTTCCGTCACCTCCAACGGGACCCCACTACTGGCCACATCTTCCCATCTCCTCCCCTTTCTGCATTCCCTCCGTAACTCCCTGGTCCACTCATCCCTTCCTACCCAAACCACCCCCTCCCCAGGCACATTCCCCTGCAACCGCAGGAGATGTAACACATGTCCCTTTACCTCCCCCCTCGACTCCATCCATGGACCCAAACAGTCTTTCCAGGTGAGACAGAGGTTCACCTGCATCTCCTCCAACCTCATCTATTGTATCCGCTGCTCTAGCTGTCAACTTCTCTACATCGGTGAGACCAAACGCAGGCTCGGCAATCGTTTCGCTCAACACCTTCGCTCAGTCCGCCTTAACCAACCTTATCTCCCGGTGACTGAGCACTTCAACTCCCCCTCCCACTCCCAGTCTGACCTTTCTGTCATGGGCCTCCTCCAGTGCCATAGTGAAGCCCACCGGAAATTGGAGGAACAGCACCTCATATTTCGCTTGGGCAGCCTACAGCCCAGCGTTATGAACATTGACTTCTCCAACTTTAGATAGTTCCCCTGTCCCTCTCTTCCCCCCCCTCCCTCTTCCCAGTTATCCCACTGTCTTCCTGTCTCCACCTATATCTTTTCTTTGTCCCGCCCCCCTGACATCAGTCTGAAGAAGGGTCTCGACCCGAAATGTCACCCATTCCCTCTCTCCTAGATGCTGCCTGACCTGCTGAGTTACTCCAGCATTTTGGGATACCTTTGATTTATACCAGCATCTACAGTTACTTTCCTACACACCAATGCGTCCACGATATCTAGAGCCACTTAAGGAAGTACCCTGGGATGCAGACCATCAGGCCCTGGAAATTTATCGTACTTCAGTCCCATCAGTCTACCCAACACCATTTGCTGCCTAATGTGAATTTCCTTCAGTTCCTCCGTCACCCAAGGACCTCTGGCCACTAGTACATCTGGGAGATTGTTTGTGTCTTCCTTAGTGAAGACAGATCCCGGTACCTGTTCAACTCGTCTGCCATTTCCTTGTTCCCCATAATAAATTCACCTGCTTCTGTCTTGAAGGGACCCACATTTGTCTTAACTATTTTTTTCCTCTTCACGTACCTAAAGAAGCTTTTACTATCCTCCTTTATATTCCTGGCTAGCTTACCTTTGTACCTCATCTTTTCTCCCAAATTGCCTTTTTAGTTATCTTCTGTTGCTCTTTAAAGGTTTCCCAAACTTCCGGCTTCCCGCTCATATTTGCTATGTTATACTTCTCTTTTATTTTTATACTGTCCTTGATTTCCCTTGTCTGCCACGGTCGCCTCTTAATCCCCCTTAGAATCTTTCTTCCTCTTTGGAACGAACTGATCCTGCACCTCTTGTATTATTTCCAGAAATACCTGCCATTGTTGTTCCACCGTCTTTCCTGCTAGGGTCCCTTTCCAGTCAACTTTGGCCAGCTCCTCCCTCATGCCTCCATAGTCCCCTTTGCTCAACTGTAATACTGACAATTCCGATTCTCCCTTCTTCCTTCTCTCCTTCATATTTTGCTCTTGCCATCACTCTGATATGTTAATCTTCGTCGCATCTGTCCACAAGACTATTTTCAGAACAGTTGTTGCTCTTTTAAGTACTTCTTGGCAAACTGTCACATGGCCATCCTATCTTTGCAGCTAACGGTGGTTTGTATCTTGCAGTGTAGCCTCTGTATTTCTGTTCATGAAGTCTTCTGTGGACAATGATCATTGAAAAAACACCTGAAGAGTGTTTCTGATCTGTCGGACAGGTATTTGGGGATTTTTCTTTATTATGGAGAGAATTATTCTGTCATCGGCTGTGGAAGTCTTCCTTGGCATGCCAGTCCCTTTGCGATTAGTAAGCTCACCAGTGCTCCGTCCTGGGGGTGGAGTTGGATTCATGGGATGCGGTCTTGGAGGGGAGGATGCTCCTCAAACTGCAAGGCATCCTCGACAATACAGCTCACCCTCTCCATGACAGACTGGTCAACCTGAGGAGTACCTTTAGTAACAGACTGGTTCCACCAACATGCAGGACAGAACGCCACAGGAGATCCTTCTTTCCTGTGGCTATCAGACTGTACAACTCCTCCCCTTTCTGTTGTGGGGTAGATGGACTCCCCTCCCCTCCCCCCCTCTCCCCAATCTTTGCGCATCCCCAATCCTTTCCACTCATCACTTTAATTTCATGTATCTTGTGTCTTATGACTGTTGGCAGATTAATTTCCCTCCTGGGATAAATAAAGTTCTATCGTATCGCATCATATCGTATCGTCTTTGGGAATGTGGGAGGAAACCCAAGCACCTAGAGAGAACAAACAAGCTCCATACAGACTGCACCCGTACTCAGGATCGAACATTGGTATCTAGCACTGCAAGCAGCAACTCTACTTCTGGGCCACTGTGCCACCTGTGTTTTGAGCAATTTGTTAACAACTTTTTCAGTCAGAGAGTTGTGAATCTGTGGAATTCTCTGCCTCAGAAGGCAGTGGAGGCCAATTCTCTGAATGCATTCAAGGGAGAGCTAGGTAGAGCTCTTAAGGATAGCGGAGTCAGGGGTTATGGGGAGAAGGCAGGAACGGGGTACTGATTGAGAATGATCAGCCATGATCACATTGAATAGCGGTGCTGGCTCGAGGGGCCGAATGGCCTCCTCCTGCACCTATTGTCTATTGTCTATTGTCTATAACTCAGTAGAATGCTGCTGTCCTGCATTTGGCCCATCAGCCTCCTTCCCAATCTTGCTACCAGCCCCCAAAATCAGTTCTTTGTAAAAGGACAAAGGCTCCACACATGCAACGGCTGAAGTGAGATTATTAGGTCATTCCTTGCGAGAATGTTTTAAGTCTCTTCTGGAATCATTCGAGCCAAACCCTGTTGAACTGTGGAAAGTCATACGGTATGGTAGCAAATCCTTCCTCATTTTCTCTCTCAGAACAGAACCAGTCAAGAAATGTTTAAAACACCAGCTGCTAACATATGCTGCAAAAGCCACATTGCTCACGTCCTAATTATATAGCATTTGCAGTTATGCCCTTGGGATTGCTACTGAGCTGGGTAGGAAGGGAAAAGTCGCTTGGTCAAAACCAATATAAAACCACATCGACATCACCTATTAATTGTGATTGCTCCCTTTACACTTCGTTGTGCAGAGAGTGTGCATAGCTGGCTTCCACGGTGGTCGTTTTCTTTCTCGGATGGAGACTTTAGGCAGACTGCACCAGAATTTGCAAATTTTGCAGATCTCGCTTTTGTACATCTGTGCTCACAAGATAAAGGAAGTCCAAACCAATTGCACACTGCCCTCCAACATAACCAGATTGCAATTGTGAGATTTTTCTCAAAGTCACTCGTGTGAAGAGAAATTATTTTGCTGACATTTGATGTTGCCGATTTTCCCCGAGTTCGTCCTCTATTTTCAAGAGAGCCAAGAGTGTTTAATTGTCATATGTACCGACAATGGAACAACTAAATTCTTACATGCAGCGGCACAACAGGCCTGTATTGAAGAGCATGGATGGCACGCTTTTAGTCAACAATGAAGACTGTGGACATATACAAAACCAGCCGGTTCAGAAAAATATTTTGCTTTATGATGTTGCATGGTCAGGCTGAGAAATGAAGGTGGACTCATTATCTGAGAGCAAAAGAAAGAGAACCAAAGGATTGTTACAGTCCTGAAAAAACTCGATTCCACCACAGTCTTTGTTGGCTCTGAGTAAAGGAATCCAGTCAGTTCCTGGCCCCTGATCTTTTACCGTGTCCTTGCAAATGTTTAATGTGCAGCTATTTATCCAATTAATATGAACACAAGTAGTAAGCACACTGCGCTTGAATATGTGACAAATAGCTGTCGATCTTTTTCAATCCCGTCTACAATTTTCTCTTTCCCATTCTGTCACCAGAAAGCGTTGATTTCCTGAGAGGAGCACTGTTGCAAAGGGAAGCTTCACTCCCCGGTGTAAATAACTATTATTCAACACCCGAACATCCATGCAGGCATTTCCAAGTGAAGGATCATTATTGAATGAGCAGGAACTCTAGCCTGTACCTCATTCTCTTCTTCAGCCCATTGCAAACAACAGATGTGACATTTCCTGAATTGGTAGAGGTTCATTCATCAGACTAAAATCAAACATGAGATCTTTATAATCCCTCAGAAGATTTAAACCAAAAACAATCAATCATCCAAATCGCTTCTATTCATCACATGCTGAAAAATGTCAGCCTCCACTTTTGCAGTCAATTTTCAGTTATTAAGCTATAGGTCACATGAAAGTGGTGCCTCAGCAGGGTTTTATTCAAGTTGTTCCAGGTGTACAATAAAGAAGAGTTTACATGGATCTGGAAGAACAATTCATGTCTGAAGAAGGGTCTCGTCCCGAAACATCACCTGTTCCTTCTCTCCAGAGATGCTGTCTGACCCACTGAGTTACTCCAGCTTTTTGTGTCTATCTTCGGTTTAAACCAGCATCTGCAGTTCCTTCCTATACAATTCGTTCCAAATGATCATCATATAAAATCATGGAGACACACTAAAAAATATTTTTTCATTTGGAAACAGATTATTGCAGTCCATCGGTTGCTATGTGACCTCACTGGAGAGGAAAGAATGGTTCCATTGAAAGAACTGGAAGAAATCATTCATGACATCTGACTGCTGTCTGCTTGCACAGAGAGGCCTATGCTAATACCTGTTCCAAACGTAGGTTATCATTGTTGAGACTCATCCAATACAGTGGGGAGAACTTTATCTCTATGTGGCATCAGGGTTAACACCAACACTCACAGTAGGGTGAACAGTCTCTCACTGCCCATGGGAAGGAAGAGGTACTGGCATCTCAGGCTTGCCCCAGCCACTTAGTCTTAGCCGTAATAGAGACGCTGGCTGTCTAGGGCTTCTTCCCGGCCGTCCACTCTTGACTATACAGTGGCGCTGGTGTTGTAAAGGTTTGTCCCAGTGGCTCAGTCTTCCTCAAACCTGCAACAGGAGAACTCAGCTAGCAGGGAACCACCACACCGTGTCTCCCTTCCTCTCTCTTTTTCCTTCCTCACTCTCATTTTAGACAATAGATAATAGACAATAGGTGCAGGAGTAGGCCATTCAGCCCTTCGAGCCAGCACCGCCATTCAATGCGATCATGGCTGATCACTCTCAATCAGTACCCCGTTCCTGCCTTCTCCCCATACCCCTCACTCCGCTATCCTTAAGAGCTCTATCCAGCTCTCTCTTGAAAGCATCCAACGAACTGGCCTCCACTGCCTTTTGAGGCAGAGAATTCCACACCTTCACCACTCTCTGACTGAAAAAGTTCTTCCTCAGCTCCGTTCTAAATGGCCTACCCCTTATTCTTAAACTGTGGCCCCTTGTTCTGGACTCCCCCAACATTGGGAACATGTTTCCTGCCTCTAATGTGTCCAATCCCCTAATTATCTTATATGTTTCAATAAGATCCCCCCTCATCCTTCTAAATTCCAGTGTATACAAGCCTAATTGCTCCAGCCTTTCAACATACGACAGTCCCGCCATTCCGGGAATTAACCTAGTGAACCTACGCTGCACGCCCTCAATAGCAAGAATATCCTTCCTCAAATTTGGAGACCAAAACTGCACACAGTACTCCAGGTGCGGTCTCACCAGGGCCCGGTACAACTGTAGAAGGACCTCTTTGCTCCTATACTCAACTCCTCTTGTTATGAAGGCCAACATTCCATTGGCTTTCTTCACTGCCTGCTGTACCTGCATGCTTCCTTTCAGTGACTGATGCACTAGGACACCCAGATCTCGTTGAACATCCCCTCTTCCTAACTTGACACCATTCAGATAATAATCTGCCTTTCTATTTCCGGCTGTATATATATGATATGATATGATATGATATGATATGATATGATATGATATGATATTCTTACTTCCAAAGTGAATAACCTCACACTTATCTACATTAAACTGCATCTGCCATGTATCCGCCCACTCACGCAACCTGTCCAAGTCACCCTGCAGACTTATTGCATCTTCCTCACAATTCACACTACCCCCCAGCTTAGTATCATCTGCAAATTTGCTAGTGGTACTTTTAATCCCTTCATCTAAGTCATTAATGTATATCGTAAATAGCTGGGGTCCCAGCACCGAACCTTGCGGTACCCCACTGGTCACTGCCTGCCATTCCGAAAGGGACCCATTTATCCCCACTCTTTGCTTTCTGTCTGTCAACCAATTTTCTATCCATGTCAGTACCCTACCCCCAATACCATGTGCTCTAATTTTGCCCACTAATCTCCTATGTGGGACCTTGTCGAAGGCTTTCTGAAAGTCGAGGTACACCACATCCACCGACTCTCCCCTGTCAATTTTCCTAGTTACATCCTCAAAAAATTCCAGTAGATTTGTCAAGCATGATTTCCCCTTCGTAAATCCATGCTGACTCAGAATGATCCTGTTACTGTTATCCAAATGCTCAGCAATTTTGTCTTTTATAATTGACTCCAGCATCTTCCCCACCACTGATGTCAGACTAACTGGTCTATAATTACCCGTTTTCTCTCTCCCTCCTTTCTTAAAAAGTGGGATAACATTTGCTATCCTCCAATCCACAGGAACTGATCCTGAATCTATAGAACATTGAAAAATGATCTCCAATGCTTCCACTATTTCTAGAGCCACCTCCTTAAGTACCCTGGGATGCAGACCACCAGGCCCTGGGGATTTATCAGCCTTCAGTCCCATCAGTCTACCCAAAACCATTTCCTGCCTAATGTGGATTTCCTTCAGTTCCTCCATCATCCTAGGTTCTCTGGCTCCTAGAACATTTGGGAGATTGTGTGTATCTTCCTCAGTGAAGACAGATCCAAAGTAACGGTTTAACTCGTCTGCCATTTCTTTGTTCCCCATAATAAATTCCCCCGCTTCTGTCTTCAAGGGACCCACATTTGCCTTGACTATTTTTTTCCTCTTCATGTACCTAAAAAAACTTTTGCTATCCTCCTTTATATTATTGGCTAGTTTACCCTCGTACCTCATCTTTTCTCCCCGTATTGCCTTTTTAGTTAACTTTTGTTGCTCTTTAAAAGAGTCCCAATCCTCTGTCTTCCCACTCTTCTTTGCTATGTTATACTTCCTCTCCTTAATTTTTATGCTGTCCTTGACTTCCCTTGTCAGCCAAAGGTGTCTCTTACTCCCCTTAGAGTCTTTCCGCCTCTTTGGGATAAATTGATCCTGCAACCCCTGCATTATTCCCAGGAATACCTGCCATTGCTGTTCTATCGTCTTCCCTGCTAGGGCTTCCTTCCAGTCAATTTTGGCCAGCTCCTGCCTCATGCCTCTGTAATCCCCTTTGCTATACTGTAATACTGACACTTCCGATTTTCCCTTCTGCCTTTCCATTTGCAGAGTAAACCTTATCATGTTGTGATCACTGCCTCCTAATGGCTCTTTTACCTCTAGTCCCCTTATCAGATCAGGATCATTACACAACACTAAATCCAGAATTGCCTTCTCCCTGGTAAGCTCCAGTACAAGCTGTTCTAAGAATCCATCTCAAAGGCACTCTACAAACTCTCTTTCCTGGGGTCCATTTCCAACCTGATTTTCCCAGTCTACCTGCATGTTGAAATCTCCCATAACCACCGTAGCATTACATTTGTGACACGCCAATTTTATCTCCTGATTCAACTTGCACCCTATGTCGAGGCTACTGTTTGGGGGCCTATAGATAACTCCCATTAGGGTCTTTTTACCCTTACAATTCCTCATTTCTATCCATACTGATTCAACATCTCCTGATTCTATATCACCCCTTGCAAGGGAATGAATATCATTCCTTACCAGCAGAGCAACCCCACCCCCTCTGCCCACCTGTCTATCTTTTCTATACGTTGTGTACCCCTGAATATTCTCAGTGATCCCTACAACATCATACTTGCCCATGACTACCTGAGCCTCAAGCTCATCCACTTTATTTTTTATACTACGCGCATTTAAGTACAACACTTTAACTTCTGTATTTACCTCCCCTCTCACATCGGTCACAAATGGCCCTGCCCTTAATCTCTTTTCCCCTCTAGAACTTCTGTTCCCATTCTTCCGAGAGTCTTCTGCAATATCTCCTGTATTCCCTTTAACCTCATCTTCATATTCACAATTTGTTAACCCCTCCCCCCCACTACTTAGTTTAAAGCCACAGGTGTCGCACTAGCAAACCTGCCTGCCAGAATGTTTGTCCCCCTGCTGTTAAGATGTAACCCGTCCCTTTTGTACAAGTCACCCCTAGCCCAGAAGAGATCCCAGTGGTCCAGAAATCTAAATCCCTGTTCTCTGCACCAGCCCCTCAGCCATAAATTCATACCCTCTATCTCTCTGTTCCTGGCCTCATTTTGTTTTCTTCCTCATTCTCTCATGCTTCTTCTGTCATCATCTCTGGCTGGAATGGTTAGGGAACAGGCTGACAAGGTTCAGGTGGCCAACCAATGTCAGCTAATTGCCATTATCAATTATGCTGGGTATTGGTCTCTCCTGGCCTTTCAGCCAGTGATCGGGACCAGAGCGGCCTCCAAGCCAGGGGGCGCTGTCACACCCGAGAACGTGTATTAGAGTTGGTTAACCTGGTAAAAATTCAAAACATTTCAGCATCTTTAATGGTTACCTGGACTGGATTTTAATCCTACTTGAATGAGCTCCTTCTTAAAACAGGTGGAATCACAAAGAAACTAGAAGCCTGTTTAATAAAATTAATGAAAGCCAATCAAAAATCAGGATGGCACAGCTGGTAGAGCTGCTGCCTCACAGCATCAGAGAACCGGGTTCGATCCTGACCTCGGGTGCTGTCTGAGTGGAATATGCACATTATTCCTAGGATTGCGTGGGTTTCCTCCAGGTGCTCCAGTTTCCTTCTTCATCCTAAAAAGATGTAGGATTTGCTGATTAATTATCTATCTATATAATACTAAAACTCTGCGGTCCAACATTCCGTATGTATATACGGAAGATTCCGTATGTATATACGGAAGATTCCGAAGATTTCTGTCCATAACTTACAAACCCTGCTCCTCCCAGACGGTACACCAAAGCGCTACGATTTTTGTACCGCCGTATTCACCATTGACGTGGGCAACTGTTGTAAGTACTTTCGTTCAAATTGAAGCTACCTTTTTAAAGCTAGAGAGATATTAAAGTTTAAATTTTCATTTCTAACACTTTTCTTGAAGGGTCCAAACCCTACTCCTCCCAGACGGTACACCAAAGCGCTACGATTTTTGTACCGCCGTATTCACCATTGACATGGGCAACTATTGTAAGTACTTTCGTTCAAATTGAAGCTACCTTTTTAAAGCTAGAGAGATATTAAAGTATAAATTTTCATTTCTAACCCTTTTCTTGAAGGGGCTTCAGTGCGTGATGTCACAATGGCACCCGTGCACCAATGAGAGATCAGCTCGGTTTTAAATTTACATCTTCAGCTTGTGACGTCACAATGCTTGTGTGAGATTGTTGCAACATTGTTGCGAAAAGCAACTGCCAGTTTTTTTAAGTTGTGCAAGTCACTTAACATACACAGATCAGCATGGGGCCCCTATTCCCTCCCTCCCCCCCTTCCCCCCTCACCCCTTCCTCCCCACTCCTTCCCACCTCCATCCCCACTCCCTCCCCCCCTCCTCCCCAACTCCCTCCCCACCTCCCTCACCCCTCCTCCCCTAACTCCCCCCCCCTCCCTCCTTCCCTCCATCCTCCCCCCCTCCCTCCACCCTTCCATCCCTCTCCCCCTCCCCCCTCCTTCCACCCTCCCTCCCCCCCTTCTGGTTACAAAGGAAACCCTACGGGGACGGGCCCAACGGGGAAAGAGGGGTACTGGGAAAAGGGGAGGTCCCCCTCCCTCCCCTTCCCCCCTCCTCTCCCCCCTCCCCCTCCCCCCTAACCCTCTCCCTCCCCCTCCCCTCCCCCCCTCCCCTCCTCCCTCCACACCTCCTCCTCCCTCCCTCCCCTCCTCCCGGTTACAATGGAAATCCTACGAGGACGGGCCCAACGGGGAAAGAGGGGTACTGGGAAAAGGGGAGGTCCCCCTCCCTCCCCCCTTCCCCATCCCATCCCCCCTCCCTCCCCTCTCCCTCCCCCCCGTTCCCCCTCCCCTTCCCCCCTCCCTCCACACCTCTCTCCTCCCTCCCTCCCCTTCCCTCCCTCCCATCCTCCCAATGCTTGTTTGAGATGGGTGCTACATTGTTTCGAAAAGCACCACTAACAGATCGCAGTGAGAAGCACTATGTGACCGTGAATGTTTCAAAACAAGCACTTAAAAAGCACTTATCTTTTTTTAAAGTATTTTTTTTTATTGCAACTCACTTAACATACACAGATCAGCATTGGGCCCCTATGCTCGTGGGCCACCGGGGCAAGTGTTTCGAAAAAAGCACTGAGAGTGTGTCTGGGGGAGAGAGAGAATGGGGGGGGGGGGGGGTCTGAGAATGGGGACTGGGGAGGGGGACAACAGGGGTCATTGCGGAGGGGGCTTGGTGGTGGGGGAAAGAGGGGTACTGGGAAAAGGGGAGGTCCCACTTCCCCCCTCAACCCCTTCCTCCCCCCTCCTTCCCACCTCCATCCCCACTCCCTCCCCCCTCCCTCCCCCCTCAATCCCAACTTCCTTCACCACTCAGCCCCTAACTCCCCCCCTCCCTCCTTCCCTCCATCCCACCCTCCCCCACTCCCTCCCCCTCCCTCCACCATTCCATCCCTCTCCCCCTCCCCCCTCCTTCCACCCTCCCTCCCCTCCTCCCGGTTACAATGGAAACCCTACGAGGACGGGCCCAATGGGGAAAGAGGGGTACTGGGAAAATGGGAGGTTCCCCTCCCTCCCCCCTCACTCCCCCCTCCCTCCCTTCTCCCTCCCCCCCTCCCTCCCCCTCCCCTTCCCCCCTCCCTCCCCTTCCCCCCTCCCTCCCCCTCCCCCCTACCCCCTTCCCTCCCCTCTCCCTCCCCCCCTTCCCCCCTCCCCTCCCCCCTCCCTCCCCCTCCCCTCCCCCCTCCACACCTCCCTACTCCCTCCCTCGAAAAGCAACTGACAGAAGCACTAAGTAGCCGCGAATGTTTCAAAACCAGCACTTAACCGCGAATGTTTTTTAAAAAAGCACTTAACCGCGAATGTTTCAAAACAAGCAATTAAAAAGCACTTTTTTTTTTTAAGTATTTTTTTTTATTCCAAGAGATGGGGGGGGTCTGAGAATGGGGACTGGGGAGGGGGACAACAGGGGTCGTTGCGGTGGGGGCTTGGTGGTGGGAGAAAGAGGGGTACTGGGAAAAGGGGAGGTCCCACTTCCCCCTCAACCTCTTCCTTCCCCCTCCTTCCCACCTCCATCCCCACTCTCTCCCCCCTCAATCCCAACCTCCATCACCACTCAGCCCCTAACTCACCCCTCCCTCCTTCCCTCCATCCGACCCTCCCCCACTCCCTCCCCCCCTCCCTCCACCCTTCCACCCCTCTCCCCCTCCTTCCACCCTCCCTCCCCCCCTCCCGGTTACAATGGAAACCCTACGGGGACGGGCCCAACGGGGAAAGAGGGGTACTGGGAAAAGGGGAGTTCCCCTCCCTCCCCTCCTCCCTCCCCTCCCCCCTACCCCTCTTCCCCTCTCCCCCTCCCCTCCCCCCTCCCTCCCCCTCCCCTCCTCCCTCCACACCTCCCTCCACACCTCCCTCCTCCCTCCCTCCCCCCCTCCCGGTTACAATGGAAACCCTACGAGGACGGGCCCAACGGGGAAAGAGGAGTACTGGGAAAAGGGGAGGTCCCCCTCCCTCCCCCCTTCCCCCTCCCCTCCCCCATCCCCTCTCCCTCCCCCTCCCTCCCCCTCCCCCCTACCCCCCTCCCTCCCCTCCCCCCTCCCTCCCCTCCCCTCCTCCCTCCACACCTCCCTCCTCCCTCCCCCTTCCCGCCCTCCCCTCCTCCCGGTTACAATGGAAACCCTACGAGGACGGGCCCAACGGGGAAAGAGGGGTACTGGGAAAAGGGGAGGTCCCCCTCCCTCCCTCCCCCATACCCACCTCCCTCCCCTCTCCCTCCCCCCCTACCCTCCTCCCTTCCCCCCTCCCCCCTCCCATCCTCCCAATGCTTGTGTGAGATGGGTGCCACATTGTTTCGAAAAGCACCACTAACAGATCGCAGTGAGAAGCACTATGTGACCGCGAATGTTTCAAAACGAGCACTTAAAAAGCACTTATCTTTTTTTAAAGTATTTTTTTTAATTGCAAGTCACTTAACATACACAGATCAGCATTGGGCCCCTATGCTCGTGGGCCACCGGGGCAAGTGTTTCGAAAAAAGCACTGAGAGTGTGTCTGGGGGAGAGAGAGAATGGGGGGGGTCTGATAATGGGGACTGGGGATGGGGACAACAGGGGCCGTTGCGGAGGGGGCATGGTGGTGGAGGAAAGAGGGGTACTGGGAAAAGGGGAGGTCCCCTTCACCCCTCAACCCCTTCCTCCCCCTCCTTCCCATCTCCATCCCCACTCCCTCCCCCCTCCTCCCCCTCCCTCCCCATCCCTCTCCACCTCCCTCAACCCTCCCCCCTAACTCCCCCCCTCCCTCCTTCCCTCCATCCCTCCCTCCCCCACTCCCACCCCCCTCCCTCCACCCTTCCATCCCTCTCCCCTCCCCCTCCCCCCTCCTTCCACCCTTCCTCCCCCCCTCCCGGTTACAATGGAAACCCTACGGGGACGGGCCCAACGAGGAAAGAGGGGTAGTGGGAAAAGGGGAGGTCCCCCTCCCTCCCCCCCTTCTCCCTCCACTCCACCCTCCCCTCCCCCCCTCCCTCCCCCTCCTCTGCTCCCTCCACACCTCCCTCCTCCCTCCCTCCCTCTTCCCTCCCTCCCATCCTCCCAGTTACAATGGAAACCCTACGAGGACGGGCCCAACGGGCCCACTCGGTCTAGTCTATATACTACTAAAACTCTGCGGTCCAACATTCCGTATGTATGTATGTATATGTGTATGTACGGAAGATTCCGAAGAATTTCTGTCCATAACTTACAAACCCTACTCCTCCCTGAAGTTACACCAAAGCGCTACGATTTTTGTACCGCCATATTCACCATTAACGTGGGCAACTATTGTAAGTACTTTCGTTCAAATTGAAGCTACCTTTTTAAAGCTAGAGAGATATTAAAGTTTAAATTTTCATTTCTAACCCTTTTCTTGAAGGGGCTTCAGCGCGTGATGTCACAATGGCACCCGTGCACCAATGAGAGATCAGCTCGGTTTTAAATTTACATCTTCAGCTTGTGACGTCACAATGCTTGTGTGAGATTGTTGCAACATTGTTGCGAAAAGCAACTGCCAGTTTTTTAAAGTTGTGCAAGTCACTTAACATACACAGGTCAGCATGGGGCCCCTATTCCCTCCCTCCCCCCCTTCCCCCCTCAACCCCTTCCTCCCCACTCCTTCCCACCTCCATCCCCACTCCCTCCCCCCTCCTCCCCAACTCCCTCCCCACCTCCCTCACCCCTCCTCCCCTAACTCCCCCCCCTCCCTCCTTCCCTCCATCCTCCCCCCCCTCCCTCCACCCTTCCATCCCTCTCCCCCTCCCCCCTCCTTCCACCCTCCCTCCCCCCCTTCTGGTTACAAAGGAAACCCTACGGGGACGGGCCCAACGGGGAAAGAGGGGTACTGGGAAAAGGGGAGGTCCCCCTCCCTCCCCTTCCCCCCTCCCCCTCCCCCCTAACCCTCTCCCTCCCCCTTCCCCCCTCCCCTCCCCCCCTCCCCTCCTCCCTCCACACCTCCCTCCTCCCTCCCTCCCCTCCTCCCGGTTACAATGGAAACCCTACGAGGACGGGCCCAACGGGGAAAGAGGGGTACTGGGAAAAGGGGAGGTCCCCCTCCCTCCCCCTTCCCCCATCCCATCCCCCCTCCCTCCCCTCTCCCTCCCCCTTCCCCCGTTCCCCCCTCCCCTTCCCCCCTCCCTCCACACCTCTCTCCTCCCTCCCTCCCCTTCCCTCCCTCCCATCCTCCCAATGCTTGTTTGAGATGGGTGCTACATTGTTTCGAAAAGCACCACTAACAGATCGCAGTGAGAAGCACTATGTGACCGCGAATGTTTCAAAACAAGCACTTAAAAAGCACTTATCTTTTTTTAAAGTATTTTTTTTTATTGCAAGTCACTTAACATACAGAAATCAGCATTGGGCCCCTATGCTCGTGGGCCACCGGGGCAAGTGTTTCGAAAAAAGCACTGAGAGTGTGTCTGGGGGAGAGAGAGAATGGGGGGGGTCTGAGAATGGGGACTGGGGAGGGGGACAACAGGGGTCGTTGCGGAGGGGGCTTGGTGGTGGGGGAAAGAGGGGTACTGGGAAAAGGGGAGGTTCCACTTCCCCCCTCAACCCCTTCCTCCCCCCTCCTTCCCACCTCCATCCCCACTCGCTCCCCCCCTCCCTCCCCCCTCAATCCCAACCTCCATCATCACACAGCCCCTAACTCCCCCCCTCCCTCCTTCCCTCCATCCCACCCTCCCCCACTCCCTGCCCCCTCCCTCCACCCTTCCATCCCTCTCCCCCTCCCACCTCCTTCCACCCTCCCTCCCCCCCTCCCGGTTACAATGGAAACCCTACGGGGACGAGCCCAACGGGGAAAGAGGGGTACTGGGAAAAGGGGAGATCCCCCTCCCTCCCCTCCCCCTACCCCCTTCCCCCCTCCCCTTCCCCCTCCCCTCCCCCCTCCCTCCCCCTCCCCTCCTCCCTTCACACCTCCCTCCTCCCTCCCCCCCCCCTCCCGGTTACAATGGAAACCCTATGAGGACAGGCCCAACGGGGAAAGAGGGGTACTGGGAAAAGGGGAGGTCCCCCTTCCCCCTCAACCCCTTCATCCCCCCTCCTTCCCACCTCCATCCCCACTCCCTCCCCCCCTCCTCCCCCTCCCTCCCCAACTCCCTCCCCCCTCCCCCCTAACTCCCCCCTCCCTCCTTCCCTCCCTCCCCAATCCCTCCCCCCCTCCCTCCACCCTTCCATCCCTCTCCCCCCTCCTTCCACCCTCCCTCCCCCCTCCCGGTTACAATTGAAACCCTACGAGGACGGGCCCAACGGGGAAAGAGGAGTACTGGGAAAAGGGGAGGTCCCCTCCCTCCCCCCTTCCCCCTCCCCTCCCCCCTCCCCTCTCCCTCCCCCTCCCCCCTACCCCCCTCCCTCCCCTCCCCCCTCCCTCCCCTCCCCTCCTCCCTCCACACCTCCCTCCTCCCTCCCTCCCCCTTCCCGCCCTCCCCTCCCGGTTACAATGGAAACCCTACGAGGACGGGCCCAACGGGGAAAGAGGGGTACTGGGAAAAGGGGAGGTCCCCCTCCCTCCCTCCCCCCTCCCCTCTCCCTCCCCCCCTTCCCTCCTCCCTTCCCCCCTCCCCCTCCCATTCCCCCCTCCCTCCCCCCTACCCCCCTCCCTCCCCTCTCCCTCCCCCCTCCCCCCCTCCCCTCCCTCCTCCCTCCCCCTTCCCTCCCCCAACCCTCCCCCTTTCCTCCCCTCCCGGTTACAATGGAAACCCTACGAGGACGGGCCCAACGGGCCCACTCGGTCTAGTATACTACTAAAACTCTGCGGTCCAACATTCCGTATGTATGTATGTATATGTGTATGTACGGAAGATTCCGAAGAATTTCTGTCCATAACTTACAAACCCTACTCCTCCCTGAAGTTACACCAAAGCGCTACGATTTTTGTACCGCCATATTCACCATTAACGTGGGCAACTATTGTAAGTACTTTCGTTCAAATTGAAGCTACCTTTTTAAAGCTAGAGAGATATTAAAGTTTAAATTTTCATTTCTAACCCTTTTCTTGAAGGGGCTTCAGCGCGTGATGTCACAATGGCACCCGTGCACCAATGAGAGATCAGCTCGGTTTTAAATTTACATCTTCAGCTTGTGACGTCACAATGCTTGTGTGAGATTGTTGCAACATTGTTGCGAAAAGCAACTGCCAGTTTTTTAAAGTTGTGCAAGTCACTTAACATACACAGGTCAGCATGGGGCCCCTATTCCCTCCCTCCCCCCCTTCCCCCCTCAACCCCTTCCTCCCCACTCCTTCCCACCTCCATCCCCACTCCCTCCCCCCTCCTCCCCAACTCCCTCCCCACCTCCCTCACCCCTCCTCCCCTAACTCCCCCCCCTCCCTCCTTCCCTCCATCCTCCCCCCCCTCCCTCCACCCTTCCATCCCTCTCCCCCTCCCCCCTCCTTCCACCCTCCCTCCCCCCCTTCTGGTTACAAAGGAAACCCTACGGGGACGGGCCCAACGGGGAAAGAGGGGTACTGGGAAAAGGGGAGGTCCCCCTCCCTCCCCTTCCCCCCTCCCCCTCCCCCCTAACCCTCTCCCTCCCCCTTCCCCCCTCCCCTCCCCCCCTCCCCTCCTCCCTCCACACCTCCCTCCTCCCTCCCTCCCCTCCTCCCGGTTACAATGGAAACCCTACGAGGACGGGCCCAACGGGGAAAGAGGGGTACTGGGAAAAGGGGAGGTCCCCCTCCCTCCCCCTTCCCCCATCCCATCCCCCCTCCCTCCCCTCTCCCTCCCCCTTCCCCCGTTCCCCCCTCCCCTTCCCCCCTCCCTCCACACCTCTCTCCTCCCTCCCTCCCCTTCCCTCCCTCCCATCCTCCCAATGCTTGTTTGAGATGGGTGCTACATTGTTTCGAAAAGCACCACTAACAGATCGCAGTGAGAAGCACTATGTGACCGCGAATGTTTCAAAACAAGCACTTAAAAAGCACTTATCTTTTTTTAAAGTATTTTTTTTTATTGCAAGTCACTTAACATACAGAAATCAGCATTGGGCCCCTATGCTCGTGGGCCACCGGGGCAAGTGTTTCGAAAAAAGCACTGAGAGTGTGTCTGGGGGAGAGAGAGAATGGGGGGGGTCTGAGAATGGGGACTGGGGAGGGGGACAACAGGGGTCGTTGCGGAGGGGGCTTGGTGGTGGGGGAAAGAGGGGTACTGGGAAAAGGGGAGGTTCCACTTCCCCCCTCAACCCCTTCCTCCCCCCTCCTTCCCACCTCCATCCCCACTCGCTCCCCCCCTCCCTCCCCCCTCAATCCCAACCTCCATCATCACACAGCCCCTAACTCCCCCCCTCCCTCCTTCCCTCCATCCCACCCTCCCCCACTCCCTGCCCCCTCCCTCCACCCTTCCATCCCTCTCCCCCTCCCACCTCCTTCCACCCTCCCTCCCCCCCTCCCGGTTACAATGGAAACCCTACGGGGACGAGCCCAACGGGGAAAGAGGGGTACTGGGAAAAGGGGAGATCCCCCTCCCTCCCCTCCCCCTACCCCCTTCCCCCCTCCCCTTCCCCCTCCCCTCCCCCCTCCCTCCCCCTCCCCTCCTCCCTTCACACCTCCCTCCTCCCTCCCCCCCCCCTCCCGGTTACAATGGAAACCCTATGAGGACAGGCCCAACGGGGAAAGAGGGGTACTGGGAAAAGGGGAGGTCCCCCTTCCCCCTCAACCCCTTCATCCCCCCTCCTTCCCACCTCCATCCCCACTCCCTCCCCCCCTCCTCCCCCTCCCTCCCCAACTCCCTCCCCCCTCCCCCCTAACTCCCCCCTCCCTCCTTCCCTCCCTCCCCAATCCCTCCCCCCCTCCCTCCACCCTTCCATCCCTCTCCCCCCTCCTTCCACCCTCCCTCCCCCCTCCCGGTTACAATTGAAACCCTACGAGGACGGGCCCAACGGGGAAAGAGGAGTACTGGGAAAAGGGGAGGTCCCCTCCCTCCCCCCTTCCCCCTCCCCTCCCCCCTCCCCTCTCCCTCCCCCTCCCCCCTACCCCCCTCCCTCCCCTCCCCCCTCCCTCCCCTCCCCTCCTCCCTCCACACCTCCCTCCTCCCTCCCTCCCCCTTCCCGCCCTCCCCTCCCGGTTACAATGGAAACCCTACGAGGACGGGCCCAACGGGGAAAGAGGGGTACTGGGAAAAGGGGAGGTCCCCCTCCCTCCCTCCCCCCTCCCCTCTCCCTCCCCCCCTTCCCTCCTCCCTTCCCCCCTCCCCCTCCCATTCCCCCCTCCCTCCCCCCTACCCCCCTCCCTCCCCTCTCCCTCCCCCCTCCCCCCCTCCCCTCCCTCCTCCCTCCCCCTTCCCTCCCCCAACCCTCCCCCTTTCCTCCCCTCCCGGTTACAATGGAAACCCTACGAGGACGGGCCCAACGGGCCCACTCGGTCTAGTATACTACTAAAACTCTGCGGTCCAACATTCCGTATGTATATACGGAAGATTCCGTATGTTTGTACGGAAGATTCCGAAGATTTCTGTCCATAACTTACAAACCCTACTCCTCCCAGACGGTACACCAAAGCGCTACGATTTTTGTACCGCCATATTCACCATTAACATGGGCAACTATTGTAAGTACTTTCGTTCAAATTGAAGCTACCTTTTTAAAGCTAGAGAGATATTAAAGTTAAAATTTCTCATTTCTAACCCTTTTCTTGAAGGGGCTTCAGCACGTGATGTCACAATGGCACCCGTGCACCAATGAGAGATCAGCTCGGTTTTAAATTTACATAATTTTTTTTCTGACCTTTTTTTTCAAGGTCTTCAGCTTGTGACGTCACAATGCTTGTGTGAGATTGTTGCAACATTGTTGCGAAAAGCAACTGCCAGTTTTTTAAAGTTGTGCGAGTCACTTAACATACACAGATCAGCATGGGGCCCCTATTCCCTCCCTCCCCCCCTTCCCCCCTCAACCCCTTCCTCCCCACTCCTTCCCACCTCCATCCCCACTCCCTCCCCCCCTCCTCCCCAACTCCCTCCCCACCTCCCTCACCCCTCCTCCCCTAACTCCCCCCCCCTCCCTCCTTCCCTCCATCCCTCCCCCCCTCCCTCCACCCTTCCATCCCTCTCCCCCTCCCCCCTCCTTCCACCCTCCCTCCCCCCCTTCTGGTTACAAAGGAAACCCTACGGGGACGGGCCCAACGGGGAAAGAGGGGTACTGGGAAAAGGGGAGGTCCCCCTCCCTCCCCTTACCCCCTCCCCCATCCCCCTCCCCCCTAACCCTCTCCCTCCCCCTTCCCCCCTCCCCTCCCCCCCTCCCCTCCTCCCTCCACACCTCCCTCCTCCCTCCCTCCCCTCCTCCCGGTTACAATGGAAACCCTACGAGGACGGGCCCAACGGGGAAAGAGGGGTACTGGGAAAAGGGGAGGTCCCCCTCCCTCCCCCCTTCCCCCATCCCATCCCCCCTCCCTCCCCTCTCCCTCCCCCTTCCCCCCGTTCCCCCCTCCCCTTCCCCCTCCCTCCCCTCCTCCCTCCACACCTCTCTCCTCCCTCCCTCCCCTTCCGTCCCTCCCATCCTCCCAATGCTTGTTTGAGATGGGTGCTACATTGTTTCGAAAAGCACCACTAACAGATCGCAGTGAGAAGCACTAAATGACCGTGGTCGTGAGAAGCACTAAATGACCGCGAATGTAGCAAAAACAGCACTTTAAACCACTTTAAACCACTGTTTTCAAGTAGTCTTTTTTATTGCAAGTCACTTAACATACACAGATCAACATGGGGCCTCTATGCTCGTGGGCCACCGGGGCAAGTGTTGCGAAACAGCACTTGGAGTGTGTCTGGGGGAGAGAGAGAATGGGGGGGGGGGTCTGAGAATGGGGACTGGGGAGGGGGACAACAGGGGTCGTTGCGGAGGAGGCTTGGTGGTGGGGGAAAGAGGGGTACTGGGAAAATGGGAGGTCCCCCTTCACCCCTCAACCCCTTCCATCCCACCTCCATCCCCACTCCCTCCCCCCCTCCTCCCCCTCCCTCCCCAACTCCCTCCCCCTCCCTCCCCACCTCCCTCAAACCTCCCCCCTATCTCCCCCCCTCCCTCCTTCCCTCCATCCCTCCCTCCCCCAATCAATCCACCCTTCCATCCCTCTCCCCCTCCCCCCTCCTTCCATCCTCCCTCCCCCCTCCCGGTTACAATAGAAACCCTACGGGGACGGGCCCAACGGGGAAAGAGGGGTACTGGGAAAAGGGGAGGTCCCCCTCCCTCCCCTCCCCCCTACCCCCTCCCCCCTTCCCCCTCCCCTTCCCCCCTCCCCTCCCCCCCTCCCCTCCTCCCTCCACACCTCCCTCCACACCTCCCTCCCCCCCTCCCGGTTACAATGGAAACCCTATGAGGACGGGCCCAACGGGGAAAGAGGGGTACTGGGAAAAGGGGAGGTCCCCCTTCCCCCCTCAACCCCTTCATCCCCCCTCCTTCCCACCTCCATCCCCACTCCCTCCCCCCCTCCTCCCCCTCCCTCCCCAACTCCCTCCCCCCTCCCTCCCCCCTCCCCCCTAACTCCCCCCTCCCTCCATCCCTCCCTCCCCAATCCCTCCTTCCCTCCCTCCACCTTTCCATCCCTCTCCCCCCTCCTTCCACCCTCCCTCCCCCCCTCCCGGTTACAATTGAAACCCTACGAGGACGGGCCCAACGGGGAAAGAGGAGTACTGGGAAAAGGGGAGTTCCCCTCCCTCCCCTCCTCCCTCCCCTCCCCCCTACCCCTCTTCCCCCCTCCCCCTCCCCTCCCCCCCTCCCTCCCCCTCCCCTCCTCCCTCCACACCTCCCTCCACACCTCCCTCCTCCCTCCCTCCCCCCCTCCCGGTTACAATGGAAACCCTACGAGGACGGGCCCAACGGGGAAAGAGGAGTACTGGGAAAAGGGGAGGTCCCCCTCCCTCCCCCCTTCCCCCTCCCCTCCCCCATCCCCTCTCCCTCCCCCTCCCTCCCCCCCCTCCCCCCTCCCTCCCCTCCCCTCCTCCCTCCACACCTCCCTCCCTCCCCCTTCCCGCCCTCCCCTCCTCCCGGTTACAATGGAAACCCTACGAGGACGGGCCCAACGGGGAAAGAGGGGTACTGGGAAAAAGGGAGGTCCCCCTCCCTCCCTCCCCCCTACCCACCTCCCTCCCCTCTCCCTCCCCCCCTTCCCTCCTCCCTTCCCCCCTCCCCTCCCCCCTCCCATCCCCCCTCTCCCCCCTCCCTCCCCCCTACCCCCCTCCCTCCCCTCTCCCTCCCCCCTCCCCCCCTCCCCTCCCCCCCTCCCTCCCCTCCTCCCTCCCCCTTCCCTCCCCCAACCCTCCCCCTTTCCTCCCCTCCCGGTTACAATGGAAACCCTACGAGGACGGGCCCAACGGGCCCACTCGGTCTAGTCCTCTATAAAATTCCCCGGCCTAGTATGTTGGGAGCAGATGCGGCAGCATAATAACATCAAACTAATATGAATGGGTGATGTGCCAGCCTCTGTAAATTGCCCCTAATGACTAATGACTACATACGTCGGATAACATGGAACTAGTATAAATGGGTGATCGATGGTCAATATGGACTCGGTGGGCCGAAGGGCTCATTTCCATGCCCTATCTTTCACAATCGATCAATCATTTTGAGTCAAGAAGCCTGAAATATTTATAGTACTTAGCAACCGATGAACTGGTAGATATGTAGTAAATGTGCAAGGTACGCAAAGGTTTTCTGAACAGTTTAACAGTGGAATGGAAGATGAGAAAACATTATGCAGAATGCATACTTCTCAAGGTTTGCCTGTAATAATTGATTAAGTAAGAACTTTTCTGTTCCATTAGAATCACACTTAGCATTTCCATGGATTAAGTGGTAACCCCAGGAGAATGGGGTTAGGAGGGGGATATAGATCAAGTGAGCTTTGCTCAACCTGAACCTCACGTTCATACGTTTACCAATTCAGGGTTTGAGTTCTCCAACATTCTGTGGTCCACACTCACTTCTTCATCTTCCCAAAAATTACAACTCATTCAAATGTTCCCAAATGTTATAGAAACATGGAAAATAAGTGCAGGAGTAGGCCATTCAGCACTTCAAGCCAGCACCGCCATTCAATATGATCATGGCTGATCATCCGAAATCAGTACCCCGTTCCTGCTTTCTCCCCATATCCCTCGAATCTGTTAGCCCTATATCTAACTCTCTCTTGAATTCATTCAGTGAATTAAGGGTCTGTCCCACTTGAGCGATTTTAAGGCGACTGCCGGCGACTAGGCTGTCGCCGAACGTTCGCGGGGGTGTCGCGGGCATGATCGTGAGGAGTCTTCAATGAATCGTAGCGGATCTCGGCGCGTCGCGGAAAAATTTTCCAGATAGGAATTTCTTGGCGACAGCTGGCTTGTCGCCAGGTATCGTAGCTTATTGCGGGCGCTGTCGCATGCTGTCCCCAGGTTTGCTAGGTTGTCGCAGATGCATTTAGAAGCACGTAATATTAAATAAAGAAAAGGCATTTGAAGATACCAGAAGATAGTTTTGTTTAACCAATTTATTTACCGTCAGGACATTTGACAGGTAGATTGGAGGCGACAGTTTGACAGTCAGGTAAGCATGGGAATTTCGCGATGTTTCCGAAGACGGTGTAATCTCTTAGCCATGTGCTAGTTTCACAAAAAAAGTAACTTGTATCGACCTGATTCGGCATTGTCGTGGTCATTGTCGTAGGGTAAAAGAAAATTTTGGTGATCTGCTACGACTTTGACAGTCGTCGGCAGATGCCTAAAAAATCGCCTAAGTGGGACAGGCCTTTAACCTCCACTGCCTTCTGTGACAGAGAATTCCACAGATTCACAACTCTCTGAGTGAAAAAGTTTTTCCTCATCTCAGTCCTAAATGGCCTACCACTTATTCTTAAACTGTGATCCCTGGTTCTGGACTCCCCCAACATGGGGAACATTTTTCCTTCATCTAGCCTGTCCAATCCCTTAAGAATTTTATACGTTTCTATAAGATCCCCTTTCATCCTTAATTCCAGTTATAGAGTCATAGAGTTATAGAGTCATCATCACAGGCGTTTCGGTCCACCTTTTACATGCTGACCAAGATGCCCCATCTACACTAGTCTATTGAGGCAAGAATTTCCATAAACAACCAGGGGCTACTGAATTGGTGGCAAAGGTTGAGTTTATAATTGCATGAGATGCACGAGATGCCGCCAAAATCAGTGACATAAAACAATACAAGACAGAGGAATAATTATTGACCAAACAACTACCAAATGAGTTCCTGGGGGTTCTTCATGGGGACAGGAGCTTAGCAGTCTGCAGGCCATGAAACCATCAAAAGCAAAATTCCTTTGAACAATTATATTCAGATTAATTGACATCCTGAACTAATGAATTAACTATGTGAGAGTTTCAAAACAAGAGGCCATTTCACTTCAAGCTCTCTTTTTCTGGCCGTTATTTTATATCGTTGAGTCAGAAAAACGATAGGAATTGCAAATCAAGCATGCCATGCAAAACAACGGCAGGGAGTTAAAGCTAAACAGGGATGGAAATTTTCTGTACAAGCACAATAAGCGCTAAGAATAAATTATTTAAAATGTAAACTGTTGGTTAAAGATTATTTTAATCTAAATTCTCTACAGCATAAAAGCATGTAAATTTCTGCAAATTAGCTGATTTTATCGTAACTTTACCTCATAACTTTAAATAAAATGGTATTTGAATAGTTAAGCTGTAAGTAAAAAGTATTTTAAAGCTTTAAACCATGGTAGTCTGGTAAAAAAATGTAAAATAATTTGGTAAACAGAATCCAAAATGGACTCCAAATGGGCAAGCAATAAAATGTTAGTCACTGAGAGGTGGTAATGTGCTTGAAGGGCTGTTACCAATTGGGTTCCACAGGGACAATGCTTAATTCCTTGATTTTTGTTTATTTTTGTATGAATGATTTAGTGCTAGGCCATGATAAAGGACGATTTCAGGTAATATACAAATTAGCCATAGGATTCTATGTCCCATTTCTATGATTAAGGTACAAGAGGTAATCTATGGGAAGATAAAGCTGGTGTGATCAGATAAGCAGAAAAATGACTGGGGAATATCATACAGAGATGTGCAAGGCAATGCAGAATAGCATAACATACCGTACATGAAAGCAAAAATTAGCTGAATTCTTTATAAACCTGGTGAAATTCTCCAATTCCATATGTCTAAATGTCCTTGGTCAGAAGCACACAAGGTTCTGGAGTATCTCAACGGATCAGGCAGCTTTTCTGGAGGACATAAATAGGTGATGTTTCGGGTTGGGATCCTTCTTCAGACTGATGGCAGAAGGTGGAAGAAAGCTGGATATGAGGTGGGAGGCAGGACAAATCCTGGCAAGTGATATGGGACATAAGGAATTTCAGATGCAGGCCTGATTAGTTGAGAAGAAAAATAACTATAGCATATCATACAGAAACATGGAATGCCATACATCAGTCTCAACCCAAAACATTGTCTGTCTAAGTTCTCCAGAGATGCTGCCTGACCTGCTTAATTATTCCAGCACATTTTGTTCTACACAAGATTTTAGCATCTGCTGCTCCTTTTATCTAGTTCTTGATCAATGGCTTTTTTACATTGTTCCATCAGCTGAGTACATCTTAAAGTGCTTTTTATGAGTCATAGAATCAAATACTCATACAGTGTGGAAATATGCCCTACAGCCCAACTTGCCCACACCAACTATTTATGCTTTAAATAAAACAAAGAAGAGTACAGGACAAGGATCTTCTGACCACAATGTCTGTGCTGAACATGATGCCAAGACCAACCCTTATCTGCCTGCACATATTCACATCATTCCCTGCATATCCATATGTCAACCAAAAGCCTCTTAAATGCCAGTCACATCTGCCTGAACCATCACCATGGGCAGTGCATTCCAGACACTCACCGCCATCTGTGAGGAAAACTTGCCCTGCACATCTCCTTTAAACTTTGCCCTTTCACCTGAAAGCTATGCCCTCTCGTATCTGATTTTTCTATCCTGGAAAAAAGGTTCTGACTGTCTACCCTATCTATGCCTCTCATTTATTATTAACTTTTATCAGGTCTTCACACAACCTTCGGCATTTCAGAGAAAGCCATCCAGTTTTGTTCAATCTTTCCCTGTAGTTAATATACCCTAATCCCGCATTCCGGTAAACCTCCTTTGAACCCTTTCCAAAGCCTCCACATCAACCATAGTCCCATAAAGCTGCATCATGGCATACAGATTCTTATACTCAATGCCCCAGCCTATGAAAGCAAGCACAGCATATGAATTCTTTACCACTCTCCCTACTTGTGTACCACTTTCAGGTAGTTATGGACTTCAACGTATGATCCCTCTGTGTAGCAATGCTGTTAAAGATCATGCCATTAATTGTATGTTTTCCCCTCACATTTGACCTTCCAAAGTGCAACACCTCATACTTGCTTTAGATTAAACTCCATCCGCCATTTCTTTGCTAATTTCTGTGGCTGCTATATCCCGCTGTATACGTTTACAGCCTTCCTCACAGTCCGTGACCCCAGCAATCTTGCCGTCATCTGCAAACTTACCAACCAACCTGTCCACGTTTACGTCCAAGTCATTTATGTATATCACAAGTAGCGGAGGTCCCTGCAGAGATCCCTGCGGAACTCCACTGGTCACAGACCTCTAACCTGAATCTAGTCCTTCCACCACAACCCTATCGTATGCCAGTTCTGAATCCTTATGACCAAGTCACTGTTAATCCCATGCATCTTAATCTTTTGAAACAACCTATCATGGGGGATTTTATCAAATGCCTTAATAAAATCCATGTAGACGGCATCCACCAGCCTACCCTTATCGATCACCTTCGTCGCCTTCTCAAAAAACGTGATCAAGTTGTTAAGACATAACCTGCCACCTACAAAGCTGTCCCTAATCTATTCTTTCCCACATGGGAGCAAATCCTATCGCAAAGAATCCTCCTAAATAGCTTCTCTACCACTGACGTGAGGTTCACTGGCCTTTGTTTGGTCATACAAGTAATTCATGTTAGAAGTCTACAGGAACACACTCGTTACTACTTATGGATGTCAGGATGTCCAAATTTGCAAAAATATTGCAAAAATAACAAGAGCAGTGGCTCGGTTTTATTTATCATATTTGATATCTTCTTATCAGCTGCACATCAATTGATTCTTTCATAAAACATTTATCACAATAACCTCAACCCACCACTGACACCACTGTCCCATGTTATTTAACTTTAACTTTTGGCCAATGGGCATATTTTCAATATGCAGACAGAAGAAACTGCAGATGCTTGAAACTTGAGCAAAAGTGATGTGCTGGAGTAATTCACCAGATCAGGTAGCATCTGTTCTGTCCATTCTCTCCACAGATACTTCCTGAGCCATGTCACACACTACAATTGAGGTTATGGGTAGAAGGCAGGAGAATGGGGTTAAGAGGAAGAGATAAATCACCCATGATTGAATGGCAGTGTAGACTTGATGGGCCAAATGGCCTCATTCTGCTCCTGTTACTTAAGACCTTATGACCTTAATTCACTATGCCTGAAGCTTCCATCTCGGAGTATTGTTCTGGGTTATGTAAAACAAACGTGTAGTAAATCAGGTTGTGGGAACATTGCTTGCAACCAAAGTAGTAGCTGGTAAACAAATACCAGGTGACACATTCAGAATAAGACAGCATGAACAGTAGAACAATAGGGCAGTGAATCAAGCAGTCATGGGACGTGTACACAGCCAAAGCACCTGGAGCAACCCTGGAGGCATTCAGTACGTGGGACTTCCTTCATTTCCATGACACCAGTGACTCAAGATTATGAGTTTGAAAAGTCCGGGAGCAGAGCAAGGACGCCCGTTGGCTGAGAAGAAAAGTAAGTGTTAATTGCAGTGGAAAAGGCAGTTTAAAAAGAGCGCCAAGGGGACGCTAGTAGTCAGTTTGAAAAGTCCGGGAGCAGAGCAAGGACGCCCATTGGCTGAGAAGAAAAGTAAGTGTTAAGTGAGAAAAGTGCCCAGTGAGAAAAGTGCCCAGTGAGAAAAGTGCCCAGTGAGAAAAGTGCCCAGTGAGAAAAGTGCCCAGTGAGAAAAGTGCCCAGTGAGAAAAGTGCCCAGTGAGAAAAGTGCCCAGTGAGAAAAGTGCCCAGTGAGAAAAGTGCCCAGTGAGAAAAGTGCCCAGTGAGAAAGGTGCCCAGTGAGAAAAGTGCCCAGTGAGAAAAGTGCCCAGTGAGAAAAGTGCCCAGTGAGAAAAGTGCCCAGTGAGAAAAGTGCTCAGTGAGAAAAGTGCCCAGTGAGAAAAGTGCCCAGTGAGAAAAGTGCGAGTCTTTGGCTGCGAGTCTGGTAATGGCGGAAAAGTTGGTGCAGTGTGTTTCCTGCAGGATGTGGGAAGACAGGGACGTCGCTGGAGCTTCTGGGAGCTACACCTGCAAGAACTGTGTCCAGGTGCAGCTCCTGAAGGAACGTGTGGTGGAGTTGGAGAGGCAGTTGGATTACCTCAGGGCCATCCGGGAATGCGAGAGTTTCCTCAACAGGACCTATTGTGAGGCTGTCACGCCAAAGGTCCAGGTCGAGCGAAGGTGGGATACTGTTTCAGGGGGGAGGGGACGAGGACTACAGGAGACCCCAGTGGCTGTGCCTATTGCAAATAGGTATACCCTCTTGGGAACTGTCGGGGCAGAAGACGTTTCCAGTCCGAGTGGCGGACCTGTTGGCAAGGATACTCGACAGGGGAGACCGAAGTCAGGAAGAGCCGTAGTGGTCGGTGACTCCATCGTCCGAGGGGCGGACAGAAGATTCTGTGGCAGCAGGAGGGACTTGAGGATGGTCTGTTGCCTCCCTGGTGCCAGGGTTCAACACATCACGGACCGGCTTCAGAAAATCCTAGTGAGGGAAGGCGATCAACCTGAAGTCGTTGTGCACGTGGGCACGAATGACGTCGGGTGGAAGAGGAAGGAGGTGCTACAGCGGGAGTTTAGAGAGTTAGGAAAAAGACTGAGAAGTAGGACATCGAAGGTGGTCATCTCTGGACTGCTACCGATACCTCGTGCTGGTGAGGCCAGGAACAGAGAGATAGAGGGTATGAATTTATGGCTGAGGGGCTGGTGCAGAGAGCAGGGATTTAGATTTCTGGACCACTGGGATCTCTTCTGAGCTAGGGGTGACTTGTACAAAAGGAACGGGTTACATCTTAACAGCAGGGGGACAAACATTCTGGCAGGCAGGTTTGCTAGTGCGACACCTGTGGCTTTAAACTAAGTAGTGGGGGGGAGGGGTTAACAAATTGTGAATATGAAGATGAGGTAAAAGGGAATACAGGAGATATTGCAAAAGACTCTCGGAAGAATGGGAACAGAAGTTCTAGAGGGGAAAAGAAATTAAGGGCAGGGCCATTTGTGACCGATGTGAGAGGGGAGGTAAATACAGAAGTTAAAGTGTTGTACTTAAATGCGCGTAGTATAAAAAATAAAGTGGATGAGCTTGAGGCTCAGTTAGTCATGGGCAAGTATGATGTTGTGGGGATCACTGAGACATGGCTACAAGAGGACCAGGGCTGGGAACTGAATATTCAAGGCTACACAACGTATAGAAAAGATAGACAGGTGGGCAGAGGGGGTGGGGTTGCTCTGATGGTAAGGAATGATATTCATTCCCTTGCAAGGGGTGACATAGAATCAGGAGATGTTGAATCAGTATGGATAGAAATGAGAAATTGTAAGGGTAAAAAGACCCTAATGGGAGTTATCTATAGGCCCCCAAACAGTAGCCTCGACATAGGGTGCAAGTTATCATATCATATCATATCATATATATACAGCCGGAAACAGGCCTTTTCGGCCCACCAAGTCCGTGCCGCCCAACGATCCCCATACATTAACACTATCCTACACCCACTAGGGACAATTTTTACATTTACCCAGCCAATTAACCTACATACCTGTACGTCTTTGGAGTGTGGGAGGAAACCGAAGATCTCGGAGAAAACCCACGCAGGTCACGGGGAGAACGTACAAACTCCTTACAGTGCAGCACCCGTAGTCAGGATCGAACCTGAGTCTCCGGCGCTGCATTCGCTGTAAAGCAGCAACTCTACCGCTGCGCTACCGTGCCGCGGTTGAATCAGGAGATAAAATTGGCGTGTCAAAAATGTAATGCTACGGTGGTTATGGGAGATTTCAACATGCAGGTAGACTGGGAAAATCAGGTTGGAAATGGACCCCAGGAAAGAGAGTTTGTAGAGTGCCTTCGAGATGGATTCTTAGAACAGCTTGTACTGGAGCCTATTAGGGAGAAGGCAATTCTGGATTTAGTGTTGTGTAATGATCCTGATCTGATCAGGGGACTAGAGGTAAAAGAGCCATTAGGAGGCAGTGATCACAACATGATAAGTTTTAGCAAATGTTATCCCACTTTTTAAGAAAGGAGGGAGAGAGAAACCGGGTAATTATAGACCAGTTAGTCTGACATCAGTGGTGGGGAAGATGCTGGAGTCAATTATAAAAGACGAAATTGCTGAGCATTTGGATAGCAGTAACAGAATCATTCCGAGTCAGCATGGATTTACGAAGGGGAAATCATGCTTGACAAATCTACTGGAATTTTTTGAGGATGTAACTAGGAAAATTGACAGGGGAGAGTCAGTGGATGTGGTGTACCTCGAATTTCAGAAAGCCTTCGACAAGGTCCCACATAGGAGATTAGTGGGCAAAATTAGGGCACATGGTATTGGGGGTAGGGTACTGACATGGATAGAAAATTGGTTGACAGACAGAAAGCAAAGAGTGGGGATAAATGGGTCCCTTTCGGAATAGGAGGCAGTGACCAGTGGGGTACCGCAAGGTTCGGTGCTGGGACCCCAGCTATTTACGATATACATTAATGACTTAGACGAAGGGATTAAAAGTACCATTAGCAAATTTGCAGATGATACTAAGCTGGGGGGTAGTGTGAATTGTGAGGAAGATGCAATAAGGCTGCAGGGTGACTAGGACAGGTTGTGTGAGTGGGCGGATACATGGCAGATGTAGTTTAATGTAGATAAGTGTGAGGTTATTCATTTTGGAAGAATAGAAAGGCAGATTATTATCTGAATGGTGTCAAGTTAGGAGGAGGGAGAGTTCAACGAGATCTGGGTGTCCTAGTGCATCAGTCAATGAAAGGAAGCATGCAGGTACAGCAGGCAGTGAAGAAAGCCAATGGAATGTTGGCCTTCATAACAAGAGGAGTTGAGTATAGGAGCAAAGAGGTCCTTCTACAGTTGTACCGGGCCCTGGTGAGACCGCACCTGGAGTACTGTATACAGTTTTGGTCTCCAAATTTGAGGAAGGATATTCTTGCTATGGAGGGCATGCAGCGTAGGTTCACTAGGTTAATTCCCGGAATGGCGGGACTGTCGTATGTTGAAAGGCTGGAGCGATTGGGCTTGTATACACTGGAATTTAGAAGGATGAGGGGGGATCTTATTGAAACATATAAGATAATTAGGGGATTGGACACATTAGAGGCAGGAAACATGTTCCCAATGTTGGGGGAGTCCAGAACAAGGGGCCACAGTTTAAGAATAAGGGGTAGGCCATTTAGAACGGAGATGAGGAAGAACTTTTTCAGTCAGAGAGTGGTGAAGGTGTGGAATTCTCTGCCTCAGAAGGCAGTGGAGGCCAGTTCGTTGGATGCTTTCAAGAGAGAGCTGGATAGAGCTCTTAAGGATAGCGGAGTGAGGGGGTATGGGGAGAAGGCAGGAACGGGGTACTGATTGAGAGTGATCAGCCATGATCGCATTGAATGGCGGTGCTGGCTCGAAGGGCTGAATGGCCTACTCCTGCACCTATTGTCTATTGTCTATTGTCTATTATCCCTGGTGTAATAATAATAATAATAATAATATTCATTTATTGTCATTGCAACGAGTACAACGAAATTAAAAAATAGCCAATCCTGACGGTGCGTAAAAACATATATGCAATAAATGCAAAAACAAATAAATACAATTATATTAAGTACAAAAGTTTTAACAGAGTTGCCTAGTGCAGAAAGTAGTGTTCAGTTCTCGTATGGCCCTGGGGTAAAAACTGTTCTTAAGTCTGTTTGTTCGGGATTTGATCGACCTGAAACGTCGACCAGAGGGCAGATGAACAAACAGACGGTGGCCGGGGTGGGATGGATCTTTTATTATTTTGCCTGCTCTACTGAGGCAGCGTAGGCTGAACAGGTGCTCCAGGGAGGGCAGTGAGCAGCCGATGATCTTCTGGGCCGTCGTGATGACCCTCTGAAGGGCCTTGTTGTCCATTGTAATGGTGACAAATTACACTGCTTGCCGACAATGGTGATCAGGCAAAGTTTCTTTTTGGAAAAATAACTGGTGAAATGAAGCAATGTTGCACAGGCAGGGAAGTTGTTCTATAAAGATAGGATAGAAAATGGAATAAGAGAAGGCCTCTCAGCCAAAGGCCGTAGTCAGCGGAATGCCATAGACCATCTGCACTTTATGCTGTGTGCAGCTCACATGGAGTGAACTAGCCTTGTGCACAAAATATCTTCCTTTTCCTCAATGTGGAGCTGATATACGACCACATGCCAAGTGAGGTTTTCTGATCTATATGAAGGATTAACTAAACTTTGCAAAGCTGCATTTTTGAGCATTTGCGAGCCATTTATTGATTTAAGTAAATGCTGATCTCCCGGCAATAGTCACTTCCATTCCCTGACTTCTTGGTGCTACCTGGATTTGAGCAGTCTTGTGGTGAAGTGGGGATTGTCCAGACATGGGCTAATGGTCCAATGTACATGTGGACATCGAGACCTTCACTGAGGACCCTGGTGCCACCAGCATTCACGAGAAACCTTTCTGCTGCCTGAACTCTTCTGGAGGTCTTTGAAGCACTGAGTGGAGCAAACCTGGAAGATATGTGGCACAATCCTATACCCTGCTGCTGCACAATTGAGTCATGTTGAAGGAACGGGTCTTGGAGCCATCCCTGGCATGAGAAACTGAGAAATACAAGGAAGAGGAGGAAGAGAAAGTTGGAGGAGATATAACATTCAGTGAATGAACACCAAGAGGCAATGTCATTGTGCACAGGTCTTCAATGATCAAGTAATAAACTCACTCTCGCCTTCCTAGTCATCAATGATCCCACCTTCTTTTACCTTTCCTCTTAATTTAGTTTAGAGATACAGCGTGGAAACAGGCCCTTCGGCCCACTGTGTCTTCGCCGACCTGTAATCACCCGTACACTAGTTCTACCCTACACACTGGGGTTAATTTACAGAAGCCAATTAACCTACAAACCTGCACGTTTTTGGGATGTGGGAGGAAACAGGAGCATCTGGAGAAAACCCACATGGTCACAGGGCAAAGGTACAAACTCTCTATAGAAAGCACCCGTAGACAGGATCAAACCCGGGTCTTTAGCGCTGGCGCCACAGTGCCACCCTTAATTATTATTACTCTTCTATTATTAACCATCACATCATTCTATTTTGTTAACAAAAATGAAACCAACAGTTAATGGAAATGAAGGCCTCTCACCACTCTTCCCTCTGTTGCGATGTGTGGCAACATCCTCTGTAATTCCCCTTGTGATAATCAGTGCTCCTCTGCTGTGGTTAAAACATCAAGGGATGCTGGTCTTCCTCTGTTTCTGTCCTACCCCTGACTATTACTTTCCATCCTCATCTGCAAGGAAAATTAGTATTGTCTCACTGAGTGTCCTGCATTGATTAGAAGTTTTGGATGTGTAATTGGTGGGGAAACGATGTATTGAGCAGTAGATAAGGCTATCAGTGCTTTTGGAACGATCGACCTGCTGAAGATGAAACACTCGATATGATAAGTCGTGTCAGATCGTTAAAGTTCTTCCAATGCTGCATTCATATGTTTGGGTCACCAGCCCTGGCACTGATCTCAGTTGCCACTTCCTCCTGTTGCTCCTTGATCATTTATGGAGATTCTCCTTTTCCTCCATTTCCCCCACACTGGTCAGTCTGAAAACCTTGATTTGTGCTCTATCTCATTGATTGATTGTTTGAAAGGTTCAGCATGGAAACAGGCCCTTCAGCCCACCAAATCCATGCCAAGCATTGATCTCCCGTTTACACTATTTCTATCTTATCCCATTTTCTCATCCACTCCTTTCACACTGGGCACAATTTACAGAGGCCAATCAACCTGCAAACCAGCGCGTCTTTGGGATGTGGGAGGAAAACCATGCGGTCACAAGGAAGAACGTGCAAACTCCATACAGACAGCACCCGAGGTCATGATCAAACCTGGTGCTGTGAGGCAGCAGCTCTATCTAAAGCACAGTCCGAGATGCTTAAAGAATCACTACCCAGATTGACATTGGAAGGATCTCCCATTTTCGACTGCCATAATATGCCTTTGCTTTAAGAAGAGCCTGTTGTCTTTAAACAGCATTGGCAACTTGCAGTGTTGGCCCCTCCCCCCATCTGTTGCACACAATCAATGAACTGAAGCGCTGGCTGGATGTTGCAAGCATTTAAAAGAGCAGAAGGCACCAATTTAACATGCTGACTGCAATGGAATGAATGGGTGTGGACTAATACCCATGCCCATTTATTTTAGATTTGGCAATTTAAGATGAGCAAACTTAGTGCAGAAATATTACTGATAATTCTAACTGCTAACATCATTGTGAATTTGTTTATAAATATTATTTATTTTTAACCTGTCAGAATCCATCAGTTTTGTAATTTTCCATGTAATATTTTCCTTATTTAACTTTTGCTTTCTCAAGAGTATATATATATATATATATATATATATATATATATATATATTTAGTTATATATCCATATATATATATATATATATATATATATAGTTGCCTTTAGTGTTACAAGGCAGCAGCAATTTTAGTTCACAATCACTTTAACTGGGGACTGATTTCCTTTTGGCCTAGTAGGTACCAAGTATTGAAAAAAACAACACAACCTTGGGTGTTGTATTGACACTCTGTAGACAGTGAAGGCAAGTACTCTCCATTATTGTCTAATCTGATGGCACCTTGTCCCTGTATGATATTTTCCAGCTCGTGATTGTGAAACAGATAATGTTTCATATAGTGCATGCAAGAAATTCGGTCTATTATCTTCATTTCGTCTGTTGACAACAAGATCACTATAAAACTCATTTCGCTTAGAGAGGGAGGTCAAAGCAGCTTTAAATTGTTAGAGCAATTGTAAATGCGGTTCCTATTTATTGAATAGGGGAAGAATTAACTGCTGCTGGAAGTGGTTAGTGGGTAGTTTTTGAACAGTAATGTTCAGCGATGATCCTGTCACAGATGAATTGTTATTCAGACTGCAACTGAAGGGCAGACGTGATCTGTCCAGGATGTTCTGAAATATTTATATCTGCTAAATTCCATTATCAGATATTCTGATGCTTTGAATGGCAAAGAGTTCATTCCTTACACCTGGTGACTGAGATATGATATTTTTGCATTTTTGAACGAAACTCTTCAATTGACCTGATCTAAATCTGTTAATGTGATTCTAGAAGATATATGGAAACAGAGAGATGCAAATGTGCATTTTGCTGCAGAATGTTTCACCATCTTCATTTTTGATTTGGTCTGTGACAGGAAGTCAAGTTACATACACAAGTACGGTGAGGTTCAACTACAATGAAAATCTTACTTGCAGCGTCTGTCACAGACACATAGACTCAGGCAAAACACAAAAGATAAATGATAGGTAAAGAGCAGCACAGTAGGACAGTGGAGCAGCTGGAAGAGCTGCTGCCTCACAGCACCGGAGACACGGGTTCGATCCTGCTGTAGGTGTGGAGTTTGCACCTTCTCCCTGCAACCATGTGGGTTTCCCCCGGTGCTCCGGGTTTCATCCCACATCTCAAAAACAAACGGCTATATAAAGTACAAGGTGAAACTGAGCAGCTGAGAGACATAAACGTGATTCACATCAGTGGAACACGGCAAGCTGCTCACAGAATTAAATGAAAAAGCAGATTTGCTGATGATATCTTTGGGAGCATGAAGAACCTTTTGTCCTTCTTTGGTCCAACCTTCACCCGCAGGAGTTGTTGTACTTCGTGGTCCGGTACCTGTTGTACCTTTAGTGACTCTGGAAGGACCACAAGTACACGTGTATAAAAGGTTACATTGCTGGAGCTCAACTCCAGGCTGTTTATTCCAAGGCCGCCTGGATCCAGAGTGACCACCTAATCACACCAATCACTTATATACACAGGCATACAAAGTAGTCCCAGCAATATCACAACATCCCCCTTGTCTTATATATTACAACAGGAGTGAGCACCAACCACGGCCACCACTGCACCCCTCCCCTCACCCTCCTCAACCTCCAACAATACTTCACCTGGCTAAGGAATCATCGGAGTCCAAACTTTGCAGCTCCACCCTCCTCAGTTGGTGACTCTCGGACTATCCTTGATCGGACTTTGCTGGCTTTACCTTGCACTAAATGTTGTTCGCTTAGCATGTGTCTGTACACTGTAAATGGCTCGATCGTAATCATGTTTTGTCTTTCTGCTGACTGGTTAGCACACAACGAAAGCATTTCACTGTACCTCAATGCACGTGACAATGAACTAAACTGTAACTGTAACCTCATCCTTTCTTCTCTTCCTCTCCCTCCAATCCAATCATCCATCCCCCATTCCATCATCACCTTCCCAACTCCCCTTCCCTATCGCCCATCCCCCAACTCCACATTCCTCATCCCCCATCACGCACCACCACTCACCCATCCTCCTTCCCCATCATCCACCCCCAATCCCGTATCCCCCATCCCCACCATGCACCCATGCACCATCTCCCAACCCCTATCACCAACCCCCTTCCCCATCAGCCATCCCCCACCATGCATCCAGCATCTCCATCATGCACCACCACTCACTCATTCCCCACCCTCAACCCACACCACAAGAGGAATATTTATTCTGTATTGGCAACGCAGTGATATTAACATAATGTGATCCAATTAAACTCCCAATTTATGCAATACTTGTAAATTACCCATGTATGTCACTATTTTAATGAGGAATTGATAGTAATGTGTGATTAAAACAGTATAAAAAAAGCCTGTTCATTTCCCATTAAATTTCAATGCAGATCATCTCCTATGAAACTAAGCCCTTACTGTTTGCACTGAAGTGCTGGCTTTGATAGAGTGGATTGGTGGGATTGAGGATCAAATATTACTGCACATCTGCCCAAAACATGTCCTATCAAGTACTCAAAGCTCCTGAGAAAGAAGGGAATGCCTTTTCTCTGTGATTGGTTGGTCACATTTCACAAGAGTAAAAAACTGGTACCTTTGAAATAAGTTTTCATCTTATAAGAAAATAACTGCAGATGCAGGTACAAATCGAAGGTATTCATTCACAAAATGCTGGAGTAACTCAGCAGGTCAGACAGCATCTCAGGAGAGAAGGAATGGGTGACTTTTCGGGTCGAGACCCTTCTTCAGACTGAAGAAGGGTCTCGACCCGAAACGTCACCCATTCCTTCTCTCCTGAGATGCTGCCTGACCTGCTGAGTTACTCCAGCATTTTGTGAATAAGTTTTCATCTTATAATCTTCATTTGATACTTTGCAATATCCAAGTTGTGCCACTGGAGTAACTTGAAAACATTTCCCTGAGTATCTCGAGTTAGCATTTACTTCTCTGGTGGACAATTTGTTTTAATTCATATCATTACTCAGTAATGCATCCTGAAGATCTCCTCAAACTTCCAGACATGTTTTACCTTGAATTTAAAAATAACCAAACTTTAATTTGGCACCATGCAGTACCATCGTGCACAAGGTAATGATATTTCACCATTGGCATTAATTCTTTTATATAGCTATGCCTAAAAACCCATTGTTCAAGCCTGCCACTGTTATCTAGAAATTACTTCACTAGAAATAACAAGATTGGTCCAAAAGAACCTTACCAACTTAAGATAGGTATACACCAATATCATTTTGGATATATAAGGTCATAAGATCCTAAGGTATAGTAGTAGAATTAGGCCATTCGGCCCATCAAGTCTACTCTGCCATTCAATCATGACTGATCTATCTCTCCCTCCTAACCCCATTCTCCTACCTTCTCTCCATAAGCTCTGACACCTGTACTAATCAAGAATATTCAGTATCTATGTCTGCCTTAACAATATCCATTGATCTGGCCTCGACAGCCTCTGTGGCAAAGAATTCCACAGTCACCACCCCTGACTAAAGAAGTTTCTCCTCATCTTCTTCCTAAAAGAACGTCTGCCACACCAAAGCTCCCAGGACAACTGGAAATATTGGTCTCCACTCTTAGAATAGGAGTGAGGTCTAACTGAGGCCTTGGTTTCTTTGACCATCTTTGTTTCACTTTTCCTTTTCTTCTCCTTTTGCAAAGAAAAGTTTGTTGGAGGTCTGGGTGACTTTCCAGCTCCTGCATTCATCTGCCGTGACAGCCATTGTGGCTCATCTGATCGAGTGTATCATCCACCATTGATGCACTATTCCCAATCAGAGGTGTGGGTCCCCATTCCTGCCTCTGCGCCACAGCTTGCTGTCACTTGCTGTGCAAGTACTGGATGGAGATTCTGCTCTACAGAAGATAAAGTGGGAACTCTTGGCAATACGCATGTTACACTGTGAGGATAGTGGGACGGACAGATAGAAGCAGCGGTACAAGCCACGTTTCCATCGTCAACCATCATTGATGATGGGAAGGGGCATACAGCTGCTGCAGCATTGCACCACAGTGGCACAGCTGATAGAGCTGCTGCCTCACAGCACCAGAGACCCGAGTTCGATCCCGACCTTGGCTTCTCTCTGTGCAGAGTTTGCTCATTCTCTCTGTGACCACATGGGTTCCCTCCGGGTGCTCCAGTTTCCTTTCACATCGCAAAGCTATGCAGGTTTGTAGGTTAACTGGCCCCTGTAAATTGCCCCTGTGCGTAGGGAGTGGATGAGAAAGTGGGATGACATAGAACGTGGGAACGGGTGATCGATGGTCGGTGGGGACTCGGTGGGCTAAAGGGCCTGTGTACATGCTTCTAAACTAACATTAAACATAATAATGGTGCAGTTCTTGATGTGGATAATGTATATGTGTTTGACAAAAGGCCTCCAACATCTGTCAAATTTAAAGTCCTGTGTGTAGCCCTGGGAAAGACCCAGCAAAGCTGGGCTGCTGCCATTTTCCAGAGGGTGAAACCTCTATTGCCAAAGTTACACTGGGACACTGGCAGAAGCCCCCAGGGAACTTGGCTGGAGTGACAACACCTTGCATTGAATTTCTCTGGCAATGCACACATTATGCAAACATTCTGCACCGATGCAAGTTCGCCTTTTGTCTTCAATCTTGAAATTTGACTATCTGCAGTAATTTCATTACTTTTGAAGTTTGAGATGATTTTCCTAAGGTCATTTTTTGGCTCCCTTTCTGGCAGTCTTTCAATCTCAATTCATATTCAAACGGAAATACTCCAGTTCCTGGCCACATTTACAATGTTTTTTGGAGTGTTCAGACACGGCACAGTTTATTCCTATTAGTTCAATGAGATGTTTTGCATTCAAAACATCTATTATCTGTAAGGTTTATTCAGCACAAAAAGAAATGAGCACTTGAACAATTTTGTCCAAGTAACACTGGACTATGGGAGCTGTTATATTAATTTTAAGAGTAGTTTTTTGTTACAGTTTAATATGAACCAGCTCTAACACGTGTACTAAAAGCACTAATAAAATTGCATTTCCATTCGCAAAATGCCACCAAAATGTGATATGATGCCCACTTGGAAATATGTCAGCATTTAAAATGATCACTGCATGGAATCATATTCAATGGTCATTACCTCTGAGAAACAATGAGTTGTAAAAATAAATAGATTTGAATATAGCTAAGGAAAAGTTGCCACCGTGTAGTCCTGCTAGTTGGTTGCCTGGATAATGCATTTGCATTGTTCCAAATATTGATATCGATACTGGAAGGCAGAAACAGCACCAGGCAGACAAAGTCCATTCACAATTAACGAACATCAAACACTCCCCAGTTCATGAATGAGAGTAAAACTGTTCGGACTCTGGAGCTAAACGCTTGATTCATACCATTTATAGCCCCTTCTTTTTGATTCCTGATGCATTAATAATGCAGGCGCACAGAGCCACACAACGCACTCTGTTCCCACACTTGCTTTGTCAGCTAAATTTGAGAGGCTCTTGCGAGACCTGCTAGTGACAGGTGCTGAATAAGTGTTAATTAATAGCTGCCACTCAATACAAGTAGCCAGGGCGACTCGTAGCACTGCCTCGTCCACTGTGCATCTCCTTTGATCTGGCAGCCTAATCAAAAGCAGGTGGCTTGTCTGAGGGAGAAACTTTCTGAATAAATGGTATTATTTCCAAGTCTTTAATCCTGAAAAGTCTGAACAACAGATCTCTCCACTGGCAGTGCGTAGAGGACAAGTTTTCACTTCCCAGACAAAAGTAGCCAGTTTGTGTAACTTCAAATTCTATGCTCATTGGAGATATTGCCGTGAATGGTGTGAAAGAATACTGTGTAAAAAAAAAAAATTACTATGCCGGAGCAGTTTTGCTTGACAGAGTATTTGCGGGATGGGCGCCGCCTTGTCATTGACTGACTCCATTGGCAAGATATTTACTCGTCAGGAAGTGGCGCTAATAATGCCAGACTTTTCCCTTTTGTTGCTAGTGTCAAGGTTTTTCAAGAATGCCCGGGTGGCACGCTGGAGAATTATAAATGCAAAAGGGAACATTGTCGGTGTAATTAGGCCACGCGTGCAGAGTGCCCCTCGCACACTAAACATGCCAACGTGTGGCATAATTAAGACATGCTGGCACAGAATGATGCGGGAGCAGGCTCCGTCACCCACCGCCACCCACCGCCACTGGCAGCCTCGTGGTTGCCAAGAGAAATGGAATTGAGACCACGGGGAAGAGGCTGCATCTTCGGAAGAGACCGACCCCCAGGCTCTCGGGCAAACCACCTCACTCCGAGAAGGAGAGCACCATCAGTTCGGGAGCTGAGCAGGCAGCCATTTCATGGCATTTGTTTTTGAGGATCCATTCTCAGTTACCTGCTACTTATACCTATCTCCGTATCTCTAAATCTAAAAATCTATACCTGCAGCTGTAAACGATAGCTCGTAAACTCTAGACAGTAAACACGTTAAAGGCTCGGTTCGCGTCTCGGATGTGTGTGTGCAAATGTATACATCGCATGTGAAAGAAAGCAGAGTTTTGCATTTCCTTGGTTTCGATCCAGCAATTGCTGGAATAAACACAATAGTTGTTCTCGGCCTAATCCCTCTCACGGGCTCTGCGAGAGAGGTCAGTCAAACAGCTGGAATCTTCCCTGAATAGAGACGACTTGTCATCAGCACAACAATCATTTAGATAGAGTGCAATCCCAACAATTCCCAGTTCACATGTTGGTGCAATAGACCAGATCCATCTCGCCGGGGCAGATCGCTCCTGACCATTCTCCATAGGAGTCTTGACATGGGCAGAAACAACCTCAGCAACCACACAGGCATTCAGTTCAAACACATGACTTATGATTCTCAACCTGTATTCTTTTGTACAGAAACACAAAAGTCAGGTCCATAGTGTTTTTAGGAAAAACCGTGGAGAGAACGTTGTTTGGATGGTGTTCTATCATGTTCTCTGAATGTCTTAGAATGCCGGGCAGCCACTGAATTATTGTTAAACTGTTGTTAAGCAATAAAATAGCAGTGTAATATTTGACAACTGAGATGAATGCGCAGTTAATCTGTTACGAGAAGTGAAGATAAAAGAAGAGGCGACGGTGCTTTTGTTCAAATAACAGGCCAATGTTTTCGGGAGAATTGAGCAGGCCGAGAGGCTCGTGTAAGAAAATAACTGCAGATGCTGGTACAAATCGAAGGTATTTATTCACAAAATGCTGGAGTAACTCAGCAGGTCAGGCAGCATCTCAGGAGTACTCGGTCTGATCTGAAAGGTTTTGCACTCTCCAGAATGCAGGATGAATTACATTTGGCATGCTCACCAAACATTTCAGACAATTTGATGACTGCATTATAGGATAATCTTACATACATTATGTGCTGTGCTATAATAAATTGTGGCATTCGTCAGATCTGTTGAAAAGTAGCAATGCTATAAAACAAAACAAAAAACTGCCTGGTAATAAATATGGTGGCTCTGTCAGCTCCTGGAGGTAGTGCATTCAAATAATTGTATCCAGCGCTGCTCATCCAAACATAATAAAACTTCAGTCACAGTTTAGTTAGTTTAGTTTAGTTTAGAGATACAACCTAGAAACAGGCCCTTCAGCCCACCGAGTCTGCTCCTACTAACAATCATTTATACACTAGTTCTATATTTTCCCAGTTTCACATCCAACACACTGGGTAACAGAACTTCAAATTCTATGCTCATTGGAGATGCCCCTTTCAGTAGCAAATTAACCTACAAAACAGCATTTCTTTGGAATGTGGGAGAAAACCGGAGCACCCAGCGAAAACCTGTACAGACAGTATCCAGGGTTAGGATCGAATCTGGGTCTCTGGTGTTGTTCGGCATCAACTCTACCACTGCGTTTCTATGCCGACAGACTGCATGATCAACTATTGCTATGGACTTGATTCTGTAGAATTTAAACTATTCGGCAGATTCTCACCGTTTCCCAATAAAATCTGCTCAACATCAACGGGAAATAAAAATGTTAAAACTGTGACCTCTCTTTAAACTAACCTCGTGATCCTATCTCCCAACCATCTTGCTCCTGACTCCTTCCTGCAATAATCAATCTAAAGTAATCAAAAACCTCTCACACCTCGGTCATCCTCTCATCTTTCTCTCCTGTTGGGCAGTAGATTAAAAAAGCTTAAAAACCCGTAAAAACAGATTAAAATACTGCTTCTTCATCTCTGTTATCAAACTCTTGATAAGAGTTCCTAATCTTCCAATCTACCTATTGCTGGCCTTGCACTTATTATAATCTGAACTTTCTCTGTCGCTCTTTAACACTATATTCTGCACTTATGTGTTGTATGATTAGCTTGGATTGCATGCAAAACCAAGTTTTTCACTGCATCTCATCATATGTGACAATAATCATCCAAGGACCTTTACCTCCCCCCTCGACTCCATCCAAGGACCCAAACAGTCTTTCCAGGTGAGGCAGAAGTTCACCTGCACCTCCTCCAACCTCATCTACTGTATCCGCTGTTCCAGATGTCAACTTCTCTACATCGGCGAGACCAAACGCAGGCACGGCGATCGTTTCGCTCAGTCCGTCTTAACCTACCTGATCAGGTTGGCTCAGCACTTCAACTCCCCCTCCCACTCCCAGTCTGACCTTTCTGTCATGGGCCTCCTCCATTGTCATAGTGAGGCCCAGCGCAAATTGGAGGAACAGCATCTCATATTTCGCTTGGGCAGTTTACACCCTAGCGGTATGAACATTGACTTCTCCAACTTCAGATAGTTCCTCTGTCCCTCCCTTTCCCCTCCCCCTTCCCAGTTCTCCCACTCTCTTCCTGTCACCTACTACATCCTATCTTTGTCCCGCCCCCTCCCCTGACATCAGTCTGAAGAAGGGTCTCAACCCGAAACGTCAACCATTCCTTCACTCCTGAGATGCTGCCTGACCCGCTGAGTTACTCCAGCATTTTGTGTCTACCTTCAATTTGAACGAGCATCCGCAGTTATTTTCCTACACAATAATAAACCAATATCAATACCAAACGCTCACAATCTTCTCTTCAACACTTCACCCTCCAGCAATCTATTCTCCTACACCTCCTCAATTCTTTTTTTGCTACTTCAATCACCACCACATGATCATCTCCAAGCTGAAACGACAATGGTATGAACATTGAATTCTCCAATTTTGAGTAATCACTAACAAACCCACCCAACCCACCCCCCCCCTTCCCTCCTCCCCTCCCCTGTGCCCCACCTGGACTTGCACCTATTTCTCCCCTTGCCCTCATCCTACATTCCTTCCTCTGGCTTCACAATTACCAACTCTTCACTCCTGTCTCACATTTTCTGCTTTAATCACTGACCTTTGTTCCAGCTATCTACCTATCAAAACCTCCCTTGTCTATGTCCACCTATTACCTGCCACACTTTGTCCTCTCTCATAGTTTTTTCCTCTCCCACCACAATCAGTCTGAATAAGGGCCCCGACCCGAAACGTCACCTATCCATGTTCTCCAGAGATGCTGCCTGACCTGCTGAGTTACTCCACCACTTTGTGTCCTTTTGTGTAAGCCAGCATCTGCAGTTCCTTGTTTTTATTCTCAATCTCTTCTATACCATCCTTCCCACCGCATTAGCTTCTTCTTTGATCGTCCTACACCACAATGATGGGAGATTGTGCCAGTTTGCGAGTATAGTCCTTTACTGGTTTGGCTATCTGTATTCGTCATCTTCTCTGAAAGTGGCAACCCAAGTAAACTGGATGGTGAAGAAGACATTTGGCACAGTTGCCTTCATCGATCAGGGGATCGAGAACAGGCATTAAGATATCATGTTGCAACTGGACATGTCATTGTCCATACTTGGAGCATTGTGCACAGTTGTGTTTGCAGGACGCATTGCTAGATGACGTATGTAATTAAGCTTGAAAGGGTGCAGAAAAGATTCATGAGGATGTTACTGGGACTGGAGGACCTGAGTTATAAGGAGAGGCTCGATAGGTAGAACTTTCAGGAGGTGAGCAGTGATCTTATAAAGGACTAGTAAATCATGGGGGGTGTGCATAAGGTGGAAGATTCCTGTCTTTTTCACAGGGGAATCTACAACTAAAGGTGAGAGGAAAGATCTAAAAGGGACCTGAGGAGCAACTTTTACACACAGAAGGTGGTGGGTATATGGAACTATTGGCCAAAGGAAGTGGTACAGGCCAGTCTAGTTATCATTTTTTTAAAGACATTTGGACCACTGCATGGATAAAAAAAAGGTTTAGAACAACATGAAGACAGACACAAAATGCTGGAGTAACTCGGCGAGTCAGGCAGCATCCCTGGAGAAAAGGAATAGGTGATGTTTCGGCCCGGAACCCTTCCTCAGACTCCTTAGTTAGAGGGACATGGGCCAAACATCTATATACTAAAACTCTCGTTTGTTATCTTGTTTGTGACTGAACTTCAGCCAAAACGGTACACGATAGCGCGACAATTTTAGGCCCACCTTGCTTACCATTGTCACTTTAGTGATAATGCAAGTAGTTTTATTGAAATCGGTGTTATATTTTAAAAGTTATTCACATTATTAAGTTTAAAAGGAGGAGAGGGGGAGGGGAAGAGGGAGGGAGGGGGGACGGGGGGAGTGGGGGAGAAGGAAGAGGGGAGGGGGGGTTGCGGAGAGAGGGGAGGGCAGGGTGCTGCACCAATGCAGGAGAGGTTTGGGCCCAACGGGTCCACTTGGTCTAGTAGTCAAATAACACGAGATCAGAGGGACATCTTAGTTAACATCTAACGAGAAGTGTTACCCTGCTGTTTCACTCTATTACAATATCAGGATGACACAGGGACATAGGTTGGGACATAAGTCATCTACTCACTCAGTTCTCCGTTGCTATTCATTGAGATTACATGTGATTTGTTACCATACCCACGTAACAGATTTTGCGCTGATTATTTAATTGTCATTGTGGGACATGACCTCAGTGAAGGTTCAGGAATAAACTGACGCCGTCACTACAAATGGGTTCCTTTTTTTTTGCTCACTCCTCCGGCCTAGTATCCACCTCAACAAATGTTCATTTGGTCGACATCTCTCCATATCACCATCTATATGGTATCTAGGTTAATTGACTGGGTATATATATATTTTTTAATTGTCCCTAGTGTGTGTAGGATAGTGTTAGTGTGCGGGGATCACTGGGCGGTGCGGACTTGGTGGGCCGAAAAGGCCTGTTTCCGCGCTGTATCTGAAATATGAAAAAAAAAAAAATGTTTTTAAATATATCTCTTGTTTCCCTTTCCCCTGACTCTCAGTCTGAAGAAGGGTCTCGACCCAAAACGTCACCTATCCCTTTTCTCCAGAGATGCCGCCTGACTCGCTGGGTTACTCCAGCGCTTTGTGTCTATCTTCGGTTTCAACCAGCATCTGCAGTTCCTGCAGACGGTCACGGTGGCGCAGCGGTAGAGTTGCTGCCTTACAGCGAACGCAGCGCCGGACACCCGGGTTCGATCCCGACTACAGGTGCTAACTGTACGGAGTTTGTACGTTCTCCCCGTGACCTGCCTGGGTTTTCTCCGAGATCTTCGGTTTCCTCCCACACTCCAAAGATGCTGTAAATGTAAAAATTGTCTCTAGTGGGTGTAGGATGGTGTTAATGTGCTGGGACCGCTGGTTGGCGCGGACCCGGTGGGCTGAAGGGCCGGTTTCCGCGCTGTATCTTTAAACTAAACTAAACTAAACTCAACATGTTTTAATTCTGTGTTAAAGCCTTTTCAGGAAGCCAATTGAGAAAGATCACTGCTCAAGCGACAGATGGCCAGTGACTGGGTTATGCTCCATAATGGACTGATTATCCAATGTCCTTCCCGATGAATGAATGAATAGCTAACACTGTGCAAATATACATATTGTGGATTACTTTTGAATATTTCAACCCTCACCCACAGCAAAACTTAATATCGTAGAATTTAAACATGCCTCATATCTACGAACAATAATGAATAGATTTTCTACGATATTGGATGCTGTATAAACTATCTGTCACTTCTCTGCTTTCATTATTCGTTAATCGAAATTTAAGAAAAACACGCAAATCAATGAAGCTAATGGAAAAAAGGAGAGAAAATGAAATGAAATGGATATCATCCATTCTCCTGGAAATGCTCTTTTCCCCTATAAATATTCTCTCCTAATAAAAATTAATTTGTATCTCTTTTCTCGTTCTGACAGAAGATGGCTAACTCAAAACATTGTGTTGGAAGGAACTGCAGATGCTGGTTTATACCAAAGATAGACACAAAGATTCTGGAGTAACTCAGCAGGTCAGGCGGCAACTCTGGAGAAACGAAATAGGCAATGCTTCGGGTCGGAAGTCTGAAAAAGGGTTCTGATCCAAAACGTCACCTATTCCTTTCCTCCATAGGTGCTGCCTGACACACTGAGGTACTTCAGCATTTTGTGTCTAAACTCAAAACATTGACTGTTTCTCTTTCCATAAAGGCTGTCTGACCTGATTAGTTTTGGTATTAACAATCATCCTTCTGGCCTCGACAAGCCTGTAGATTTCCAAAATTGTGCCTGCACTTTTGTGGGGCGATTAACAGTGGGCAGGATATTATTGAAGGCTTTGGCCACTATATCATGACTATCTCCCAGGAGTATTCAGAGCTGGTAGGCCATGGTGTCCAACTGTGTGCGACTCTAACATGATTGCCAGGGTCCCATTTTGGAGCACAATACTCTAGCTGGCAGCCTCTCTAAACCCTGCACAGCTGAACAAGGTAGGATCCCTGACTAATACCATTTAGAGGGATCATATATAATCATAAGGTCATGTGATTGGAGGAGCAGAATTATGTCCATTCGGCCCATTAAGTCTACTCCACCATTCATTCATGGCTGATCTATCCCCCCCTCCTCACCCCATTCTCCTGCCTTCTCCCCATAACCCCTGACACCTAACATAGTCCGTCCTCACCTTCTTCATCATGGTCTGGTTTGGCTCAGCCACCAAGCATGGCATCCGGAGGCTGCAACGGATCGTTCAATCAGCTGAGAAGGTTGTTGGCTGCAACCTTCCCCCCATTGACTCTCCAAGGGTCAGGAATCGAGCGGGCAAGATCATCTCTGACCCCTCTCACCCTGGCCACAAACTCCTTGAAGCACTTCCCCCTGGAAGGCCACTCTGGACTGTCAAAGCAGCCACAGCCAGACATAAAAACCGCTTTTTTTCCACAAGTAGTAGTTCTACTCAATAACCAAAGTCTGTAGTCTCTTTTTTGCTCTGGTTTATTTTCACCCACATGTTTAGACCATAATGTTGTATCCTTATTATTTTTATGTGTTTATGCTTTATTCTTAATAGTTAACTGTATGTTTGTGTTGTCATTTGTGAGTGGAGCACCAGGGCACATTCCTTGTATATGCACATACTTGGCCAATAAACTTATTCATTCATTCATTCATAATGGACATGTTAGTTACTCCTTGGTTTTATTTCTCCGCTGCTTTGGTTGTCCGAGTCTTCAAGGAGCAGCGTGAAGCACATTTTGCTGACTGTGCTTCTACATAGTTCGGTTGCTCAGGTGCGAGAGGGAATGTAGGCCTTCCCCTTGTGTACAGGACGATTAGAATGGATAGAGAGAACAGGGAGAAACACACAACTCGGAGAGCAGTCCAGAGGTTGGGAATGTTTGGCGGGAGAACTCTAAGTGGCACGTTGTATTTGCCCAGGTAGTCCATGAAACATGTCGCCCACATGAACCTCAGTGACCAACGATGCAGGAGATTGTGCTTCAGGAAGGACAATCTCAATCAAATCTGCCATCCCCAACCTCTGCCTCGGGGCAGGGTAAAGCCTGCGAAGGAGACTATGGCAATGAGCTTTCATAGAGTCGATGACAAGAGATATGCCAATATGTTTATTGCACCTTCAAATAAAGAAGACTAACTATTAAACGTCTGGGAGGATCTCTGTTATTAGTTGTTCGAGTTATTACGCTTATCGCTGACCCGGTCTGTGCAAGTGGCAGCTTGGGAGCAAATTGAGATAGACGAGAAGCTGGCCGCTACATACAGCATGGAAATAGGCCCTTTGGCCCAAGTCATGCATGCCATCTGAGAGGTCCCATCTAATCTGGTCCCATTTGTCTGCATTTGGCCCACATCCTAAACCTTTCCTATCCATGTACCCATCTATGAATAGGTAATGTCTGAAGAAGGGGCTTCACCAAAAATGCCACCCTTTCCTGCTCTCCAGAGATGCTGCCTGACCTGCTGAGTTTCTCCAGCTCTTTGTGTCTATTTTTGGTTTAAACCAGCATCTGCAGTTCCTTCCTACATGATAGGTAATGCCCATTCATGAGCTTTATCCATCTGGTGCTCTGTGCTATATTTCACTGTTTGATCTCCTCCCCATTGTAAAACCTGGGAGATCACTGATATTCATTCACTCTCTTGGAAGAGCTGACTTGAGTTCACTCCCTCTTGCCACACACTGGAGATAGAGCGAGCATAAAACTCTGCTTGGATTGCAGACCCTCCCACAGAACAGGACTCATTTGCTCCTGGCATATTACCTCACAGAAGCTATGTCAGCGCTGTGGAACAGCAATAGATTACGTTCCCTCAGCATGCAGCTGATACTTTTCAAAAAGCAGTCAATAATGAAGATTAGTGCACTTCACCTCGATGCATTCATCTGCAGCAATCGGCCATGTTGACTGCAGCTGAACCATCGTGGTGAACCAAAAGCAGAACACAAAGTGCTGGAGGAACTCAGTGGGTCAGGCAGCACCTGTTTCCCTCCACAGATGCTACCTGCCTTGCTGAGTTCAAGAGTCAAGACTGTTTTATTGTCATATGTTCCAGATAGAATATATCTATATATATATTTATATATATATATATATATATATATATATATTTATATACACATGCACACATATGTACACACAAAAAACAAAGAATAATAGTGCAATAACAATAATAGTCTATGTAGTTCAGAGCTTATTTGAGGTTGTGGTGTTTAATAGCAATGGCCGTGAGGGGAAAAAACTGTTCCTGGACCTGGATGTTACAGTTTTCAGGCTCCTGTACCTTCTTCACGATGGCCTGGGTGAAATGAGTGTGTGGCCAGGCTGGTGTGGGTCTCTGATGATGCTGGCTGCCTTTTTGAGGCTGTGATTCTGGTAAATCCTTTCGATGGTGGGGAGGTCAGAGCCGGTGATGGACTAGGCAGTGTTCACGACTTTTTGTAGTCTACTTCGCTCCTGGGCATTCAAGTTGCCGAACCAGCAGTTCCTCCAGCACTTTGTGTTTTGCACAAGGTTCCAGCATCTGCAGTTCCTTGTGTCTCCATGGTAAACCCAGTGTTGATTTTCTGGGAGAGACAAGTCGACAAATTGTCCCACGACACGACCCCACAGCATACATATGTCCAATGAAAGACACGTGGTTTCAACATATTTATTGGAGCAAAAGGGCGAAAAACTGGACTGCTGTGGATGGGCCCTGCCATTGCATGGAGGCTGAACAGCGAGAGTCATGGTGGTTTGTTGCATGCATGCACCACAACAGTATTAACCCAGTGGAAGGCAGATGAGGAACAGGACCTTGAGGTGAAAATGCAACAGGAAAAAGAGGCAAGGAACAGAGACAACCTTAACACCCACCTGGCTGAGTTACCTTTAGTTTAATTTAGTTTAGTTTAGAGATACAGCACAGAAACTTGCCCCCCGGTCCACGCCGACCAGCGATGCCATACACTAGCACTATCCTACACACTTGGGACGATTTACTATCTTCACCGAAGCCTATTAACCTACAAACCTGTATGTCTTTGGTGTGGGGAGGAAACTGAAACACCCGGGAAAAACCCACTCGAACATGGGGAGAACGTACAAACTCTGTACAGACAAGCACCCATTGTCAGGATGATACCCGGATCTCTGGTGCTGTAAGGCAGCAACTCTACCGCTGCGCCACCATGCCACTTTAAGGAAGGCATCCAATTGTGATATTACAAGGATAATGGCCCATTCACCAACCTTACCTTCTGTCTCTTACTTACCACCCAAGAGTCAGTTTGGCCAGATTGTAAAATAAAATAACCACAAAATACACATTCTGTGAATCGTGTAATATCACTTGGAAAGTCTATACTCGCCCTTCTGCATGTACCCTTACCTGGTCTACTGATCCTCGTTGGTGCTGTATGGCAGTTGTAATGAAAGACCTTTACAACACCCTCCAGCCTGATTTGGATGCTCTGACCCACACCCAGGCTGACTTTGTGCAGCTGCGAATTGAGCTTCTACTTCATCACAGAGCTCTTGGTGGTTACATCTTGTGCTAAAGTGGAGGCTACAATGCAGGCATTCTGTCAAGGATGGGTCCATCAGTGTGTGAATGGACATGTGAAGATATTAATTAGCTCTGACCAAGAGTATCACACATTATGGTTGATTGAATTGATTGAAAGATACAGCATGGAAACAAACCCTTCGACCCACCAAGTCTACGCCGACCATTGATCACCTGTTCACACGTGCTCTATGTTATCTGAATTTCTCATACACTCCCGAAACACTCGGGGCAATTTTACAGAGGCCAATTTACCTACAAACCCATACGCCTTTAGAAAGTGGGAGGAAACTGGGGCACCTGGAGAAAACCCACTTAGTCGCCGATAGAATGTGCAAACTTCACACCGACTGCACCCGAGGTCAGGATTGAACCTTGAGTGACGACCATGATAGAATAACCATACCAGCTGGGAGATGTAGGAAGAAGTGGGATGGCCAAGTGTTTAAATGTGAGGTGAAGCTAGGTAAAGGTTCTAATTGATAAGAAAGTTGGTGAGTGATTCTTGGGGGATTGTTGAATTGAACAGTGTTTGTGGCTCGTACTGAAATTCATATGCTGTAACATTTGAAGATGAATTTTCTAATCTTGACGACTGTTGTTAACTTCTGATGAGTTTGGTTTCTCTAGCCGCCTGTTCACATGGTACACTGCATTTGTGTAGGTATTCTGGCCTGTGATACAGAATATCTGGAAAGGGTACAGAGAAGATTTACGAGGATGTTGCCAGGACTAGAGGGTCTGAGCTATGGGGAGAGGTTGAGTAGGCTGGGACTCTATTCCTTAAAGCACAGGAGGATGAGGGGTGATCTTATAGAGGTATATAAAATCATGAGAAGAATAGATTGGGTAGATGCACAGAGTCTCTTGCCCAGAGTAGGGGAATCGAGGACCAGAGGACATAGGTTTAAGGTGAAGGGGAAAAGATTTAGTAGAAATCTGAGGGGTAACTTTTTCACACAAAGGGTGGTGGGTGTATGGAACAAGCTGCCCGAGGAGGTAGTTGAGGCTGGGACTATCCCAATGTTTAAGAACCAGTTAGAGAGGTACATCAATAGGACAAGTTTGGAGGAATACAGACCAAATGTGGGCAGGTTGCACTAGTGTAGCTGGGCCATGTTGGCCAATGTGGGCAAGTTGGGCCGAAGGGCCTGTTTCCACACTGTATCACTGTATGACTCTATCTGTCCTACTTTGAAACCTCTCCACCAGGGCCGACAATGTACTGTCCTCTCTCCCAAGCTGTTCCGTTCTTCAGTGTTTTCCCGATTAGGCTTCACTACACTTATTCACTACATCTATCCCCTGATGATACTTGTAGCCAATCAACAGTGTGGATACAAGGAATTGCAGATGCTAGTTTTCAAAAAGACACAATGTGGTGGAGTAACTCAGTGTCAGGCAGCATCCTTGGAGAGCATGAATAGATAATGTTTCAGGTGGACATTTCAACAGACTGAATCAGTCTGAACAAGAGTCCTAACCTGAAATGTCACCTATCCTCTCCAGACATGCTGCTTGATCCACTGAGTGACTCCAGCACTTTGTATCTATTTCTTCAATCAACTGTTTAAGCTGGTAGTCACAAGGAACTGCAGATGCGGGAATCTTGCATGGAACAGAAAATGCTGGAGTAACGCAGCTGGTCAGGCAGATCTCTGGAGGATATGGATGGGCAATGGCTCGGGTCGGGTCCCTTCTTCAGGCCCCATCGTGTGGCTGGTGCTGGCTGAGTTCTGATCTCAATCACAAGAGTAAAAGCACTCCCAAACTGCACTGCAGTAAATGGGTGTGAAGTATTTGCACAGCACCAAGCCTGCACCTATTTCCTGGGGCTGTCGTATTTTTGCAACACAAAGATATTATTTAGCAAACCAGGTCTGGCTGTTTGTCATCCGGGTGCTCTTCAAGATGTAGGCCATGCCTCGCTGTAATACGTTAGGTTTTCCGATAAGAAAAGTTGTGCTGGTTCCTGGTTAATGATTAGATGTTGCAAGGGAAGGCCGTCCTTGGCTGCTTCTTCTGATAAAACACAATTTCACTTTTTGCTGACGTTTTCACAATGTTTTCCCTTTCTAATCTTTTCATTGCATTTGCGTGTTCATTCTGCCAACATCTGCCCACACACTACTTGAGTCTGTTTTGTTGAGCAGTGTAGCTTTGCGACAGGCATGGCATTCATTATTTTGCATTAGAACAGAACATAGAGCAGTCCAGCCCCTCAGCCCACAATGTCTGTGCCGAACATGATTCTGATAAACTAATTTAATCTTACTGCACATGATCCATCTTCAAGTTCGCCGATGACACCACCGTTGTTGGACAAATTACAGATGGTGATGAGTCAGAGTATCGAAGTGAGATTGACCGATTGACCAAATGGTGCCAGCACAACAACCTGGCTCTCAATATCAGTAAAACCAATGAACTGATTGTGGACTTTGGAAGAGGAAGGATGATGACTCACAATCCTGTTTATACAGGTGGAGAGAGTCAAAAACTTCAAATTCCTGGGCGTGCATATTTCTGAAGATCTTTCCTGGACCCAGCACACTGATGCAATTATAAATAAAGCACATTAAAGCCTCTACGTCCTGAGAAGATTAAGATTCGGTATGTCAAAGAGGATTCTCTTGAACTTCTACAGGTGTACAGTAGAGAGCATATTGACTGGTTGCATCACGGCCTGGTTCGGCAACTTGAATGCCCAGGAGCGGAAAAGACTGCAAAAAGTTGTGAACACTGCCCAGTCCATCAACGGCTCTGACCTCCCCACCTCAAAGGGATTTATTGGAGTTGCTGCCTCAAAAAGGCAGCCAGCATCATCAGAGACCCACACCATCCTGACCACACACTCAGTTCACCTCTGCCATCGGGAAGAAGGTACAGGAGCTTGAAAACTGTAACGTCCAGGTTCAGAAACAACTTCTTCCCTACAGCCATCAAGCTATTAAACACTGCAACCTCAAATAAGCTCTGAACTACAATAGACTATTTATTATTATTATTATTATTATTATTATTATTATTACATATTATATATCTAAATGTATATGTGTGTGTACTTGTGAGTATGTGTATATATACACTGAACTTTTTTTTCTCTCTCGTTTATCATATTGTTTACAGTGTACTATGTTTACATATTCTGTTGTGCTGCAGCAAGAAAGAATTTCATTGTTCTATCTGGGACATATGACAATAAAACACTCTTGACTCTTTCCCTGCATATCTATGTACTTGTCTAAGAGCCTCCTAAATGCCACTAGCGTATCTGCCTCCACAACCACCCCTGGCAGTGTGTTCCAGGCACCAACCACACTCAGTGTATAAAACATGCCTCGCACATCTCCTTACATTTCGCACCGCTCACCTTAAAGCCTCTAATCTTTGACATTTCCACTTTGGGGAAGAAGGGTCTCAACCCGAAACGTCACCCATTCCTTCTCACCAGAGATGCTGCCCATCCTGCTGAGTTACTCCACCATTTTGTGTCTATCTTCTGGGAAAAAAGGTTGACCATCTAACCTTTCTTTGCCTCTCAAAAGGTTTCATTACGTTCCTCGGCCTGCATTACAGTGGTCTGGTAACCTTGAAAAACGAATAATTTATTGTATTATTGTTACAGTAGTGTAGTTTATTGTCACGTGTATCAAGGTACAGTGAAAAGCTTTTGTTGTGTGCTAACCAGTCAGCAGAATGACAAAACATGATTACAATCAAGTCATTTACAGTGTGAGGTCAATATTTATACCGGTATGAATATTGATTTCTCTAACTTCAAGTAACCCTTGGTTTCCCTCTCTCTACATTCCTAGTTCTGAAGCTAGTCTGACTGTCCCTTTGATTAAATTATATCTCTGAATGCTGTGTTGCCACCTGTTCCTAGCTAACAATTATCTATTCTACGTTCCTTGATCCACATCCCCTTTGATGTTTCATTTTCACACCTTCATATTTCAGATACAGCGCGGAAACAGGCCTTTTCGGCCCACCCAGTCCGCGTCGCCCAGCGATCCCCGCACATTAACACTATCCTACACACACTAGGGACATTTTTTACATTTTACCCAGTCAATTAACCTACATACCTGTACGTCTTTGGAGTGTGGGAGGAAACCGAAGATCTCGGAGAAAACCCACGCAGGTCACGGGGAGAACGTACAAACTCCTTACAGTACAGCACCCGTAGTCAGGATCGAACCTGAGTCTCCGGCGCTGCATTCGCTGTAAAGCAGCAACTCTACCGTTGTGCCACCGTGCCGCCTTACACCATCTCTGTGTCTCCCTTTCCCCTGACTCTCAGTTAGAGGAAGGGTCTCGACCCGAAATGTCTCCCATTCCTTCTATCTCGAGTTGCTGCCTGTTCCACTGAGTTACTCCAGCATTTTGTGTCGATCTTATTGTACATTGTGCATCTATTTGTTGTGATGTTGCATTAAAGTGGGCTGGAGCAAGTAAGGATGTTATTGTTCCATCCCAGGTGCAGACAATCAATCACCCTTGACTTGACTCTGGAATTGTAAAAGAGAAATTAAATTTAAACAATGAGGACATTGGCTTTGTTATCAGAAGATCTGGTCATGGTGTTTCGTTTTTCTTATGACCTCTCACTTCCAGTTTTGAAAAGTAGTGGAAGATATTTTAGAATCCTGGTTTCATAGTTGCCAGCATTGCCTAAGCAACCACTTGCAAAATCATGGAGTTTTATGCAGAAATGTACCATTTGGCCCTTCATCTGTTTCACTGGATACATCATCCTACCCTCGTGCTTGCTTCCAATTCGTCATTTTTTGAGCAACCGTTGTGAACTAGATTGAAATCTGCTTCAAGAGGATGACTGGGGGTTGTTCATGCAAAGCTGAGAGACTGCAGTCAGCCAGAAATGTGACTCTCTTGACATTTTATGCTGAATGCCATAACACAATATCCTTTCTGGTAGCAATCCTGAAACAGACATTCAGAACTTCTCTCTGGCAGAAAAAGAGGTGGTACTGCCTTGAAAATAATGGTACAAAATGAGCCACAAACCTATTGCAGTCACCAATAAAGGTATATAAAATTATGAGAGGCATAGATAGAGCAGACAGTCAGAATATTTTTCACAGGGTGGAAATGTCATGTAGTTTTACGGTGAGCTGGCCAGAGTTTAATGGAGATGTGAAAGGCAAATTTTTTACACAGTGGGTGATGGGTGCTTGGAACGTGTTGGTGGAGGCAGATACGATAGTGGCTTTTAAGAAGCTTTTAGATAAGGACATGGATATGAAGGGAATGGAAGGATATGGATCATGTGCAGGCAGATGATATTTGTTTACCTTGGCTTCATGCTCAGCACAGACATTGTGAGCCATAGGGCCTGTTCCTGTGCTCTATTTTTCTATGCTCTATGACCTCATATTGTTCCCTCCTGTCTTATTACTGCGTAGTTGAAACTCGCTTCAAAATCAGACTGTGGATCCTTTTACACTGAAAGCTGAGGTCCGTGAAGTGCTTAAAGCGATGAGAACTGCAATGTAGTTTTAATTATTAATGCAGATTTTCAATTTCATATATGTTACATGCTAGCATATGATTTTTGTGAAATACATTTTCTGGGTTTGAGTCAAGTCTGCTAGGAAATGTCTTTCCAATCGGAGGTCCCAAAATGCAGCTGCAATTATTGCCCCATCACTATTACTCATCTCACTCGTTCTTGTTTTATCCACGCCACTTAAGCAGAATGTGATCAATTGTTCCGTTCTGCTCTTGCAATTAGGTGGCTGGCCATCAGCGCAGAACAATGAGACTATTTAAAGCATATCATCAATTACGATAGTTTTGGAATTGGGTGGGCTAAAACGTTACATGCTTGGTAGCAAAGTACAGCAGTCCCACTGTATAAAGCTGTCTCTGGCTGTTATGCAAAATGACAACGTCGCAGGAATTCTATCACAAGCACTGTTCTGCATCCATATGACACAGAAATTGTAAACACAGCCTTTTGATTTGCAAGTTTTTACCGTGTTTTTTTTAACGTGTCGTAAATTAAAGAGCTGTAAATGGTGGAGATTTTCTAAATCTTGGTCCTCGTATCTTATTCAGTTCCAGTCAAATACCGAACAACATGAAGGCTACAATAAACAAAATCTGTGGTAGAAACCCGATGCCCAGAAGTTGTACAATGTTCTGTCATTGATATCTTTGTGGCTCAAATCAAATGGTCCCTCATATGGAATGAAGAAACTTGTTCAGCTTTGGTAGAAAAGGCTGGCCTTTGATGGTACCTCTTGTCTTGTTACCCTGTCTGCATGAAAAGGAAGAAAGCCACAATGTAAGTTATTTGTTCACAGGCAAGATGATGCAGTGCTTCCATTGTTTGCAGGGAAGAGAAATTTGAGGAACTCAAGATGTGGTTCAAAATCCAGTCATGCCAGTTTTGGAGACAGTTCTATTGCTGTACGGTTGGAACTTGGCCCCAAGTGAGACAGTATACTCTTTTATAGTGAAAGCTTTGGTCCTGTGAAGTATCCAGTTCAATGAGAAATGTTTGATGCAGCTTTAATTTATCTTGTAGAATGCCTTCTTTATCTGCCATATGGTAACACACATTTTTTTGCTGAACATGTTTGATGGGCCAGAGTCGGTAAACATGAGCAAATACATACAATCCCAATTGAAGAAACTGCTGGAGCAATAAATTCCCATTTTGGGAGACTTTAACAGGCTTGAATTACTATCATAGGTGTGCCAGTCTCACACCAAAAAACTTTCTCGGAGAGTCTGTAGTCAAGAATCATGAGTGTTTCAATGTAATACGTACACGGACTGGAGTACAATGAAATTCTTACTTGAAGCAGCTAAATAGGCCTGTCAACGCAGTACACACAGATAAATATAATAATCAAAAAATCAATAAATTAATAACTACAATACTTATACAAAACTGGAGTCCAAGTGCAACCAAAGATACAGTACATTGTAATTCATAGTTTAGATCATTTTGCAGATTGGTTGGTGGGTAATTTTTTTTTAAAAGGCACAATTTGCTGGAGTAACTCAGCAGGCCAGGCAGAACATGGACAGGTGACATTTTGGGTTGAGGGCCTTCTTCAGACTGATTGTGTGTGTGTGTGTGTGTGTGTGTGTGTGTGTGTGGGGGGGGGGGGGGGGGGGGGGTAGAAAGCTGGAAGACAGAAAGGGTAGGGCAAAGCCAGGCAATTAATGGTGGATACAGATAAGGGGGGAGTAGGGGGAAGGGGGGGGGGGGGGGGGGTTGATAGGAAGATAGTTGGACAAAGGCCAGAGATGAAAAGATGGAAGGTGTGAGACAAATGATTGAAGAGATTCAATTTAAATGGAAGGTCAAAATAATATTTTTAGGATTCCTCCATCCAAATAGTATTGTCTTGCAGTTGTCTTGCTAAGATTCATGATTATGATGCACAAAATCCCTCGTACATTGAGAAATTCTCTCCCCAAGGGGCTCACACAAAAACAGCGCTATCTCCTATGAAGTGTCATTATGACACATGATTGTACAGCCAGAAAAATGTCTACTCCACACAATCTAAAGAACTAGTCTCGGAGATTGACTGAAACATATTACACAAATGCTACAGAGATCTGAGCTCAAGGGCTTGAGTTATAAGGAACGATTGAATTGGGCTGTGACTGTTTACCCTGGGGCAATGGAGACTGTGGGAGTGATCTCAAAATGGCTGATAAAATTGAGAGGAGCATGGATATGGTGGAAGGTCACAGTCTCCTTCCCAGGGTAATAGGGTCTAAAACTAGAGGGCATAGGTTTAAGGTGAGAGGGAAAAGATTTAAATGGGATCTGAGAGACAGGTTTTTCACACAATTGGCATATGGAAACAAGCAGCCAGAGGAGGTGTTGAAATGAGTACACTTATAATATTTAAAAGGCATTTGGACGACTACATGGATAGGAAAGGTTTAGAAGGATACGGGCCAAATGACAGTCAAGGGGAATTAGTTCAGATAGGCATCTTGGTGGGAATGACGGGTTGATAGAAGTTTCCGTGTTGTATAACGATGAATCTATGATTAAATATTGTTTGGTTCTATTATGCGAGTATAAAGATCCTCAGTGTGAAAAAGGGAATGGCAGGGGCAAGAATGTTGCACATTCAAGTTCTCCACCATTCCTGCAAACAGGTTGTAAATTAAAAATAATAAGTCAAAATGGCTGAAAGGACCTTATTAACGCTGCAATTGAGCTTGGCCACTGGGGTGTTAAAAAAAAAAAGGCAATCAGAAGCTATTGCAAAGACCTGAATACTCAGGTATACAAATTATTTCTGAACAAATCTGGAGAGAAAATAAAACAGTGATCAGAAGGACAGAGCGGTCGGTGTATCTTTAGAGACTGAGTTATATGGATTTTAAACACTGTCCATTGACACTCTGACTAAGGCAAAAATGGTCTCAGCTTTTGGGAACAAAAGATGTCCCAGCCAACGACAAAATTTCCAACCAGTTTGCCAGTTTTAACTAAAGGCCAGCAGGTATTAATGCAAAGCATATAATTCCACATAATACAGCGTCTTAAATTTACAAAGTTCCTTTTATGCCTCAGGGTCTTCAAAACACCTCACATTCAACTTCCATGTAAATGTAGTCACTTGTTATTATACAGGCAACACAGCAGCCAATTATAATATAGCAAGGACCTATTAGTAGTGGTGAGCAAATTACAAGTTAATTGTTTTAAGCCCCTATTGATTTGGGGATAAGCACTGGCTCCAAACGTGGGCAGGTGGGACTAGTGTAGCTGGGACATGTTGGCCGGTGTGGGCAAGTTGGGCCGAAGGGCCTGTTTCCCCATTGTATCACTCTATGACTCTATGGTGAGATTTTGAGCAGGAAGTCTTTCTAACTGACTGATTCATGAGATCTTTTACCTGTAACTCAGCACCAACAGAAGGCTTTAATGTAATGCCTTGCCTGAATTGACAATCAAGTCATACCTAGTTTAGTTTAGTTTAGAGACACAGCATGGAAATAGGCCCTTCGGCCCACCGAATCCACACCGACCAGTGATCCCCGCCCATTACACTATCCTACACACACTAGGGACAATTTACAATTATACCAAGCTAATTAACCTACGTCTTTGGAGTGTGGGAGGGAACTGGAGCTCCCGTAGAAAACCCCGGCAGGTCACGGGGAGAACGTACAAACTCCGTACAGACAAGCACCCGTGGTCAGGATCAAACCCGTGTCTCTGGTGCTGGACAGCAGTAACTCTACCACAGCGCCACCGTGCTGCCCTTGTGTAGAGGAAGTAGAGTCCAGGAACGCAACAGATCATCAACCAAAAATCATGGAAAGGGGGCCAAAATGACCTGCATATTCAATATGATTGAACTTTATTTATCCCAGGAGGGAAATTGTTCTGCCAACAGTCACAAAGCACAACAAGATACATGAAACGTGAAATTAAAGTGACGAGTGGAAAGTCCAGGATTGGGGATGTGTGAAGATTGGGGTGGGGAGGTGGAAGGGGAGTCAGTCTACCCCACCACAGAAGGGGGAGGAGTTGTACAGTTTGATAGCCACAGGGAAATGGGATCTCCTGTGGCGTTCTGTCCTGCATCTTGGTGGAACCAGTCTGTTGCTAAAGGTATTCCTCATGTTGACAGTGTGTCATAGAAGGGGTGAACTGTATTGTCCAAGATGCTCTACCATTTGAGGAGCATCCTCTCCCTCAAGACCACCTCCAGTGAATCCAATTCCACCCCCAAGACGGAGCCAGCCTTCCTGATGAGCTTGTTAATTCTGTTGCCGTCCACGACCTTCGCCCTGCTGCCCCAGCACGCGACTGCGACAAAGATGGCACTGGCCACCACCGATTGATAGAACATCTGCAGCATCTTATTGCAGACATTGGAAGAGTGGAGCCTCCTCAGAAAGTACAGTCCCTTCTTATACAATGGCTCAGTGTTCCTGGACCAGTCTAGTTTACTGTCCAGGTAAACTCCAAGGTACTTATACTCCTTGGTAAACTACACATCCGCACCCTTGATGGAGCAGCAGACAGGGATGTTCCTCTCCTCCTAAACTCCACCACTAACTCCTTAGTCTTGTCGGTGTTGAGGTGCGATGGGTGTCAGGGTCTTTACATATATGCAATCTGGCGAGGGTGGTGGTGCAGGGTGGGAGGTGATGCCTGAGGTTGAAGATCAAGCCTCATTTGAGGCCCTCGGTGGATCACATGATTGTGTGGCTGGACAGGGTGAGATAGCAGAATTTTATGAGCTGGACCTTCATTGATGATAACTACTCCCCTATCACCTTAGTCTAATTTGCCCTGCCGTACTTCAAAAGTGCACATTTTATATTTGTCAATCATTTAGAGTCTGGGCATCGATGGCAAGTCAGCATTTACTTTAGTTTAGAGATACAGCCCTTCGGCCCTCCGGGTCCACGCCGGCCAGCGATCCCTGTACATTAGCACTATTCTGCACACTAGGGACATTTATAATTTTTACTGAAACCAATCTCTTCAAGCGTTTCTTGGCATGTTGGTGATTGTGCAAGGGGTGGCAAGGGGTCTGTGTCCATAATGAAGCGTTCTACTGCAGCTGCCTGATCACGTCTTCAAGATGGTTCGTCGATGCCAGCCAGCTCGTACAGATGTTCAACCTTTGTCGGCTTCAGGCATCCTGTGATTTTCCTGCAGGCAGTGTCCAATGCAGAGTCCACTTTGCGTGCATGTCGTCGTCTAACATGTTGACCGATTTGGTCGCCCGACGCATTACAGAGTGCATCGTGTCGTCGTTTCCGGGGATCGCCACGAAGCGGCTTCTGTCATGATGTGATGGCAGAACGTTGTCTGACATACGAGCGAAAACTGAAGCCAATTAACCTACAAACCTGAACGTCTTTGGGAAGAAACCGGAGCACCCGGAGAAAAAACCATGCGGTCACGGGGAGAGCGTACAAACTCCATACAGACAGCACCGTGGTCAGGATCGAACCCGGATCTCTGGCGCAGTAAGGCAGCAACTCTACCGCTACGCCGCTGTGCCACCATGAAAGCCTAGAGAAGGTATGCTGAATGTCTTTGTCCAATTACTGCAGACCTTCAGCTGAAGGTACGGCCACAATATCTTGGAGAGTTTCCCCTGGGTTGAGATCCAGTGATGATGAATGAATCACAATAACCTTGGTGAGAATTTGCTGATGTAGGTACTTCCTTACACCTGGAGCCCTTGCCTTCTTGATGGTAAAAACCACAGGTTTGGGTCAACTGTAGTACTGGAATGCCTTTCATAGCTGGCACAGTGCAACCATAGTGGGAATGAATGGAAAAAGTGGTGGATCAGGCTCTGGCCGAGAGTCTGGACATCGATGGCAAGGTAGCATTTAGTTTAATTTAGAGAAACAGCGCGGAAACAGGCCCTTCTGACTCTTCTGGCTCAGTCATTTCTGACTGGAAAATCACATTGCGGCCACAGGATTGACTAAGCCTCATGAGTTCTCCATCAAATTTCTGGCACGATGCAAAAACAACTAAGACTAACAACTAACAAATAAGGGTGATCACGGTGGTGCAGCGGTAGAGTTGCTGCCTTACAGTGAATGCAGCGCTGGAGACCCGGGTTCGACCCTAACTACGGGTGCTGTCTGTACAGAGTTTGTACGTTTTCCACGTGATCTGCGTGGGGTTTCTCCGAGATCTTCGGTTTCCTCCCACACTCCAAAGACGCACAGGTTTGTAGGTTAATTGGCTTGGTAAAAAAAAAATGCCCCTAGTGGGTACAGGATAGTGTTAAAGTGCGGGGATCGCTGGTCGCTGCGGACACGGTCGGCAGAAGGGCCTGTTTCCGCGCTGTATCTCTAAACTAAACTAAACTAAATAGTCATTCACCCTAGAAAAACAATGCAAATTTCAATCTCATAACACTAAAATTAGCAACCTGAATTTTTCGACAAGTGTATTCAAGTTGTTTCAGGAGGGTGTGGAACCTTGAATCTGCTTAGACATGAAAGTATTATCCCTGAGTAAATCTGACATGAATTACCAGTTGCAATCAGCATTAAATTAACAGTTTCACTTGTAAAGGCCCCAGTAATCATTGGCGTGACAAATATAAATGCCAGCCTTGTACAGAATAGGGAAGCTCTCCCAAGATTAGGATTAAGATGTATTGCTTAGGGCAATGTGGCAGACATTTCATTTCAGTAAAGGCATTTTGTTCCTGACCTTGAAACTTAGTATTCTGAAAACAAAAAAATGAAAACATTCACATTCTCGGCATTAAGAATTCTATTTTTAAAAGACAAAATCCAACAAACAAATTGTACTGTTCAATTGAATTATTAGTTGTTTTTTTCAGAAACATGGGTAGCCTTTGGATCCTACATTATATTTCTTGGGCAAGCCCGTGAATTTTAGATTATTAATCATCTTCTGGCAGCTTGTAGTGTTTTACAGTCATTTAGGTCAAAAAGATGAGGTTGCTCAATAGGATTTTCATGATCACTGATGCTGTCACGGAGGTGTTTCTTCACAAAATGCTGGAGTAACTCAGCAGGTCAGGCAGCATCTCAGGAGAGAAGGAATGGGTGACGTTTCGGGTCGAGACCCTTCTTCAGACTGATGTCAGGGGGGTGGGACAAAGGAAGGATATAGGTGGAGACAGGAAGATAGAGGGAGAACTGGGAAGGGGGACGGGAAGAGAGGGACAGAGGAACTATCTAAAGTTAGAGAAGTCAATGTTCATACCGCTGGGCTGCAAGCTGCCCAGTCGAAATATGAGGTGCTGTTCCTCCAATTTCCGGTGGGCCTCACTATGGCACTGGAGGAGGCCCATGACAGAAAGGTCAGACTGGGAGTTGAAGTGCTCGTCCACCGGGAGATCAGTTTGGCCAACGCGGACCGAGCACAGGTGTTGAGCGAAGCGATCGCCGAGCCTGCGCTTGGTTTCGCCAATGTAAATAAGTTGACATCTAGAGCAGCGGATGCAATAGATGAGGTTGGAGGAGGTGCAGGTGAACCTTTGTCTCACCTGGAAAGACTGTTTGGGTCCTTGGATGGAGTTGGGGGGGGAGGTAAAGGGACAGGTGTTGCATCTCGTGCGGTTGCAGGGGAAAGTGCCCGGGGATGGGGTGGTTTGGGTAGGAAGGGACGAGTGGACCAGGGGATTACGGAGGGAATGGTCTCTGCGGAACGCAGAGAGGGGAGGGGATGGGAAGATATGGCCAGTGGTGGGGTCCCGTTGTAGGTGACGGAAATGTTGGCGGATGATTTGTTGGATCCGCTTGCTGGTGGGGTGGAAGGTGAGAACGAGGGGGATTCTGTCCTTGTTGCGAGTGGGGGCAGGGGGAGCAAGAGCGGAGCTGCGGGATGTAGAAGAGACCCTAGTGAGAGCCTCATCTATAATGGAAGAGGGGAAGCCCCGTTTCCTGAAGAATGAGGACATCTCTGATGCCCTAGTGTGAAACACCTCATCCCGGGCGCAGATGCAGCGTAGACGGAGGAATTGGGAGTAGGGGATAGACTTTTTGCAGGGGATCGGGTGGGAAGAAGTGTAGTCCAGATAGCTGTGCAAGTCAGTGTGTTTATAGTAAATGTCCGTCACTAGTCTGTCTCCTGTGATGGAGATGGTGAGGTCCAGAAACGGGAGGGAGATGTCGGAGATAGTCCATGTATATTTAAGGGCAGGATGGAAATTGGAGGTGAAGTGTATGAAGTCAGTGAGTTCTGCATGGGTACAAGAGGTAGCACCAATGCAGTCGTCGATGTAGCAGAGGTAGAGTTTGGGGATGGGGCCGGTGTACGCCCGGAACAGGGATTGTTCGATTATACTACCTGTCACGGAGTAATCTGGAAAGCTATGAGTATCTAGTAATGTTTAGGGATAGTATATGGGGCGGCACAATGGCGCAGCGGTAGAGTTGTGGCCTTACAGCGCATGCAGCTCCAGAGACCCGGGTTCGATCCCGACTTCGGGTGCTTTCTGTACGGAGTTTGTATGTTCTCCCCGTGGCCTGCATGGGTTTACTCCGAGATCTTCGGTTTCCTCCGACATTCCAAAGACGTACAGGTTTGTAGGTTAGTTGGCTTGGTGTAAGTGTAAAATTGTCCCTAATGTTGTGTGTGGGATGTGCGGGGATTGCTGGTCAGTGCAGACTCGGTGGGCTGAAAGGCTTGTTTCTGCGCTGTATCTCTAATCTAATCTACGGTTTAGAGACTCTTCAGTAGTAAAACTAAATTATAAGATCGCCATACTTATTTGAATATAATGTATATTTAGCTATGCATTAAATTCAATAACATCTTTAAAGTAACTATCAGGCCACATCTGACCACAGTATGAATTGAGCTATTTAAGACCCATAAAGATTTCTCCACAGCTGTTAACATTTTTCTTTCCATAACTAACCACCAACTGTGACTTTGTCTTATTTTAAAATGAAGTGCGGAAAAAGTGAAGAACTTGTATTAACCATTAATGTGTGACTTCGAAGCTTGAAAGTCAATTAGTTTGATGAACCTCTGTGGCTACATTTTCAAGGTGTTTCTAGAAACTGGTTAGTGAGTTTAGGAAGTGGAGTCAATCCTGCTGGATTTCATTGAAGGAACCCATTGAGTCAGAATTGTAGAAGCAGACCCATCAGCTCACAGCAACCGCACTATCACACACCCATTTCCATTAATCCCATTTTTTCTCCTCACATTCCCATCAGCTCTTGTCAGATTCTACAACTCACCTGCATATTAGGGGAAAATTACAGTGACTAATTTATTTACCAACTCAAAGATCTTTGTGTTCTCATAATTCCAAGGTCCTATTTAGCACTATTACCTCTGTCATATGTCCCGCCCCCAGTACCAGCTTAGTTGGGTCCCCTGCTAAGTGCGAAGAATTCTCTAAATTTTTCACTAGCAAAGTTGATAACATTAGAATGAATATTTCCCCTCACACCCGTGACCTAGCTGTCTCACTGGTCTGTTCATCTAAATTGGACTGTTTCCAACCCGTCACTCTATCCTCCCTTGCAAAGCTTGTCTCCACTATGAAACCTGCAACCTGCCCCCTTGACGCTGTCCCCACTGCCCTTCAGAAGGATGTCATTGCAATAGCCGGTCCCAGCATCCTCTCTATCATCAACAGTTCTCTGGCCACTGGCACTGATCCAACCTGTTTCAAGCACGCGGTGGTCCAGCCCCTCCTGAAAAAACCTAACCTAGACCCCACCTTGCCTAGCAACTACAGACCCATTTCCAAACTGCCATTCCTGTCAAAAGTCCTTGAAAAGGCAATTCTAAATCAATGACTGCCTTACCTACACCAAAATACCATCCTGGAAAGTTTCCAGTCAGGTTTCAGGGCCCACCACAGCACAGAGTCCGCCTTGTTGAAGGTACACAACGCCCTGCTTCTCGCCATCGACACCGGCGACTGTGCAATCTTGCTCCATCTCGACCTAGCGCAGCGTTCGATACAGTGGACCACACCATCCTTATTGACCGTCTCCGGTACGGGGTTGGCGTTGATGGCACTGCCCTGAGCTGGTTCGTTTCCTACCTCAAAAATAGTTTCTCCATCAACATAGGCAATTATTCCTCTTCCCCAGCTAGCCTCTCCTGCGGGGTTCCACAAGGTTCCATCCTAGGCCCCATTCTCTTCTCTCTATACATGCTCCCCCTCGGCCAAATCATTCAAAGGCACGGCATTTCTTTCCACTGCTATGCGGATGACACACAGCTTTATCTCCCCCTGAAACCCAACAACCGGTCAAATTTAATCAGCCTCATGCACTGCCTTGAGGACATAAAATGTTGGATGGAACAGAACTTCCTTCAACTAAACGAAAGCAAGTCTGAGGTCATCCTATTCCCCCCCCCCCCCCCCCCCCCCCCCGGACTCCATCAAACCGATAACAGGCAGCCTTGGAAGCCTATCCTCCCTGGTCAAACCGCACATCAAAAACCTGGGCGTGATATTTGACTCTGCATTAAAGTTTGACAAGCAAGTCAACGCTGTGGTAAAAGCCAACTTCTTCCAGCTTCGTACCATAGCTAAAATCAAACCATTCCTCCAATTTGACGACATTGAAAAAATAATTCACGCATTCATTTCCTCCCGCCTAGACTACTGCAACTCCCTATACACTGGGATCAGCCAATCATCCCTATCCCGCCTACAATTGGTCCAAAACGCTGCAGTGAGACTCCTGACGGGTACCCGTAAAAGGGACCACATCACCCCGATTCTGGCCTCTCTCCACTGGCTCCCAGTACGGTACAGAATCAACTTCAAGCTCCTCCTATTCACATACAAAGCCCTAAACGGGCTTGCCCCCCCCCATATTAAAAATCTTCTAACCCACCACTCTATCTCCAGGTCCCTCAGGTCGGCCGATTTGGGGCTACTCACTATCCCGCGGTCTAGGCTTAAGCTCAGGGGTGACCGCACTTTTGCGGTTGCAGCTCCGAGACTGTGGAACAGCATCCCTCTCCCCATCAGAACTGCCCCCTCCATCGACTCCTTTAAGTCCAGGCTAAAAACCCTATTTCTACTCCCTAGCGTTTGAGGCCCTCTGAGGGGGCGCTGTGAACTGTTTATGTATGTGCTGTTATGTTTCTGTGCCATTGTATGTTCGTTTCTTAGTACCTGAACTGATGTACAGCACTTTGGTCAATGTGGGTTGTTTTTAAATGTGCTATACAAATAAAATTGACTTGACTTGAGATGTGGGAGAAAACTGGAGCATTCAGGGCAAACCCACATGAAAAGCCTTACAGTGAGTAATCTGCACCATGCAAACCTAAACAAAGAAAATTCTGTCTTTGTTCACAGCTTTTAGAGCTCCAGAGCTGCTTTCAATGGCTTTTCTAGTGCTGTAAATGTACACCATCTCAAAAATGTTCCAAACCAACTCACTAAAGCTTGACCAACAGCTGTCAAACCAATGCCCCTTCTATCTCCCAGAAAGACAAGACACATGGGAACAATATTAGCTGGAAAAATGCCTCCAAAAGTCACATATCCTGACCTGGACCTGATATCATTATCCCTTCTTTGAAGCCGATCCTAAATCCTGGAACCCTCTACTTCACAGTGCTAAAGAATTTCCCTCACAAGGATTGCAAAAGTTCAAGCAGTTTCAAGGATTGCATTAGTTCAAGCAGTTCGAGGGTGGCACAGTGGCTGGTTGGATCTGCTGCCTCACAGTGCCAGAGACCTAGGTTGAATCCTGACCTCAGGTGCTGTATGTGTGGAGTTTGCACGTTCTCCCTGTGACCACGTCGCTTTCTCTGTGTGCTCCGGTTTCCACCCACATCCCAATGACGTGCATGTTTATAGGTTAGCTGTCTGCTGTAAAATTGCCTCTAGTGTGTAGGGATCGGATGAGAAAGTGGGATAAGATAGAACTGGTGTGAGCGGGCGATCGATGGTTGGGGTGGTCTCGGTGGGCCTGTTTCCATGCTGTATACCATGCTTTTTCAATCAATCAGTCATCTCACCACTGTCTTCTCCAGAACAATAAAGTAACTATTGGACTTTCCCTTGTCTCATAGGTTTTTAAAAAGTGATACTACATGTGTAAAGTCATAGAAATCTTCATTAAATCATCACAGTGATCCTGTGTAGGAAGGAACTGCAGATGCTGGTTTACACCAAAAACAGTCACAAAATGCTGGAGTAACTCAGTGGGACAGGCAGCATCTCTGGATGGGAGGAATGGGTGATGTTTCGGGTCGAGACCCTTCTTCAGACGGAACCTTGCAAGGATCTACCTGGTGTGGGTGCTCAACTTAGTTTGTTGGGTCAGGATTTTCGTAATGATGTGATGTGGGAATTACTGGCACACCAGAATGTATGACTGTTCCCTAATTGTCCCTTCTGGCAGCAGTAACAAAAATAAGAGCAGATTGTGAAGTTCAAATGGTAGTAACGCTGTCAGCACTTTCTGTCAATGCACTGTGAAAATGACAGCAACTTTGGGAATTCAGTGTGTGAGTTATATTAATGCATAAACCTCAAAGTTGTTATCTTTGATTCATCACTTGTCCGTAATCTGCAATGTTTTGTAGACCTCTCCAGCACCAGCAAGTGAAATGGCACAGAGGCTCAGCTTGTAGAGTTGCTGTCTCACAGTGCCAGAGACCCAGGTTCAATCCTGTCCTCGGATGTTCTTTGTTTGGACTTTATACGTTCTCCCTGTGACCCTATGGGTGCTCCAGTTTCCCAAAGACATTCAGGTTTCCCCTTGTGTGTAGGTGAGTGGTAGATTCTGAGGGCGGGAGGGTGGGGGAGGGGGAATTGATGACACTATGAAGGGAATAAAGTAGGGTTAGAGTTGCGCAGCGCAGCGGTAGAGTTGCTGCTTTACAACGAATGCAGCGCCGGAGACTCAGGTTCGATACTGACTACGGGTGCTGCACTGTAAGGAGTTTGTACGTTCTCCCTGTGACCTGCGTGGGTTTTCTCCGAGATCTTCGGTTTCCTCCCACACTCCAAAGACGTACAGGTATGTAGGTTAATTGGCTGGGTAAATGTAAAAATTGTCCCTAGTGGGTGTAGGATAGTGTTAATGTACGGGGATCGCTGGGCGGCATGGACTTGGAGGGCCGAAAAGGCCTGTTTCCGGCTGTATATATATGATATGATATGATAAAGTTGGATTAGTGTAGGGTGAGCCTAAATGGGTGGTTGCTGGTCAGTGTGGGCCAAAGGACCTGTTTCCATGCTATATCTCTTTAACTCTAGCTGCAGGATTTCACAATCTATTCTCATTGTAAAATACATGAAAGTTTTACATTCTGTGACATGAGTACTATGTTAACCGTGACTTCTCACAGAAACCAGCATGGAACGTAAAAGTCGCCAAGGAGGTTTTGAAATATGCCCCTGGCCTCTTTCCCTCTCCATTCAATCCAATCACCAGAAAACAGAAAACTAGAACTCAGTGCTTGCAGCAAAAATCTGCAGATGCTTGAAATCCGAAACAAAAGCACACAATTCTGGAAACATTCAGCAGGTCAATTAGTATCAGCATGTCTTCCCGCTGACCTGTTAAGTGCCTCCAGTGTTTTCTGTTTACTAACTCAGCTCCTGATTCCAACTCTAATCTTTACCTGTTTGGCTGCCTTCTCTACAATTTTGAGCTTGGCAAACCTCATCAATCTCAAATGATCAAAGCTATTCGATTTAATTTCATCTTAGTTTAATATACTTAGTTAACACATTTTCCTTGCAGCATATCACAATCGAAAACATAAAAACATAGAAAATAGGTGAAGGAGTAGGCCATTCGGCCCTTCGAACCATTCAATATGATCATGGCTGATCATCCAACTCAGTATCCCGTACCTGCCTTCTCTCCATACCCCCTGATCCCTTTAGCCACAAGGGCCACATCGTAAATATAGCCAATGAACTGGCCTCAACTACCTTCTGTAGCAGAGAATTCCACAGATTCACCACTCTCTGTGTGAAAAAAAACGTTCTCATCTCGGTCCTAAAAGACTTCCCCTTTATCCTTAAACTGTGACCCCTTGTTCTGGACTTCCCCAACATCGGGAACAAAAGTTTTACGTGATGCCAGCACTTGATAGTCAAATGGTCTCGGATAGATTCAGTCCAATGGTGTTGGCCCAGTCAGGTTTAGGGTTTTGGATGTGGGGGGTCAAACGTTACAGAGATGGCAGGAGAATGGGGTTGAGAGGGTAAAATAGATCAGCCATGATTGAATGGCGGTGCAGACTCGATGAGCCAAATGGCCTAATTCTGCTCCTATGTCTTATGGATAGGTGATTGATGGAGCCAATTAAAATGCCGACCTCTGACCAGAAACTAGCCCAGGCAATTTTAACTGCTATACTTTGCTCTTATTGACAAGAACATGCAGAGAGTAAAAGAAAAATGGCTTAATGAAGTACACCAATTAGTTACAAAGTTTGGACTGTTTCACAGCAGTGAATTTAAAGAGTCCAAGGGAGTTGGTCTAAATTAATGGAGCCAAAACTAATGAGGCCCTGAAGACCCTTTACTTTCACTGGCTTCCATTAGACCCAAATAATCTTATTTGTCTACACCTAACCGATGTTAAAGTAGTAGTTTGAGTCCAGTGGTGTATCCAAATCCTGAAAGGATACAAAGTGCTGGAGTAACTCAACAGGTCAGGTAGCATCACGGAAGAACATGGATAGGTGAAGTTTCGGGTCGAGACCCTTTCTCAGTTGGTCCAAAAAGCCAAATAACTATTCTACATAACCAAATCCTGATCTGTATATGGCGAAGAAAAACCTACCAACTCTGAGCAGGCATCTTGGTTGCCAGTTTAAAAGTCCAAGAAGGCATGATCCAGGATGATCCCAAGCATGTAAGTAACCTGAAATATTTCAAATGAGTACCTGTCCTTTTCCCATTGAAATATTAACATTTGCCCTCAATTATATCTTGTTGCAAACGTTCGGTAGATATGTTTTGAATTTGTCTCTATTTCAAAACCTGTCTTTGGATCTTGCAGATAGGCCAATAAATTGATAGGCCCATGGAGCATCTCGAATCAATTCAAGTGATTTGATCATGAATTGATCTACCATAGTTGGTTGCTATTAAATTGCCTGAGTGAGCCGACAAGCAAACTGAAGGAACAAGCCGTCATATTCCGTGGATGAGCAATTCCCCAATAAGGATGCAGAGTCTGGCCTTCTACGCGGCCTGGGTGGTATCAAGAGTGACCAAGATGCCATATTTTGAAGAGGTATGAAGAAGGGTCTCGACCCGAAACATCGCCCATTCCTTCTCTCATGAGATGCTGCCTGACCTGCTGAGTTACTCCAGCATTTTGTGAATAAATACCTTCAATTTATGCCAGCATCTGCAGTTATTTTCTTACACTAAGATGCCATATTTTATCAGAGGATTTTCGAAATGCCCTATAGGTTGTCCCTGAATCATTCTCTTATGATGCTCAAAGCGATGACATTCATCCCTGTCTATGACTCCTCTTAATTTTGCGGGTGTTAGCGGCATTGTTACTTCCTAAGATCAAGTTGACTTACTGAAGAAAAAGCAAAAATCTGAGGCCTGAGGGTGGATTCTTACTTCATAAGAATTTCTGGATCAAGTTAATTGGATTTTAAAATACATTTGAAGATACATACCATTGAGTAAGTGTCTAGCCCCTGTACAGAATGTATTATATATGTCCAGAGTTTCTCAAATATAGCACGTTAAAAAAGATTTCCTCCAGCATGGCATTCTCTATCAAAGTCTTTTTTTTTTATAAGATGCTTTTGCACTTTTCATTCCCTTCTGTAAAAAAACACAGCAGAATTTATAAAAATTCTTGGTGGTCCTTTGGATGGATGTCCTAGTCGGTTGAAGCATAATAATTTTCAGGAATAACGTAGTCAAACCTTTTTTCAAAGAGTAACACCTCCACTAACTTCGTATAGCATTCCATAAATCCTACTTCCTTCAAAAATCCAACAAACTGTCTTTTGAAACTCATATATAGGCTGCTTTAACACCTAATTTGTAGGCAATGTATTCCTGAACCATTAATCTCGGATTGAAAAATGACAGAATGGTCTTGTAATTCCACAAGATCATCAGACCTACAGTATGTCTGGCCTTTTTGTTATCTCACATGATTTTTGCATCTTGTTCTTTACTAAAGTATTCCATGTTTTCTTTCCCTGGCAATATCAGCAATCCATCAAAGTCCATTCCAACGTTATCAACCTCTATGAGAAAAATCTTGATCATATCAGCCCCTAACATAAAACTGTAATCCTCCTCTTACTTCCAGTTTAATCTAAAGTTGGCCCCAGATTAGACCTCTTCATACCATTTGCTATTAACCAAAATTTTCTTGATCTCCTTCCCTCCTTTACAAAAGATTAATAGCTGCACATTGTCAATAGAATTGAATTTTTGAATCATAGAACAAAGTGCAGTTCTTACCATGTAAGTAATTTTAGAATCAGACACTGAAGATGAACATTTTATCCTAAATTTATTTTGTTTTTCTCACAACCCGGATCACAAACACAACAGATTATTCTCTTGGTACTTGCAGCATGTGAATATGTTCCCCTTGTTTCCTTCGAGCTAGAATTGGACAATATTCAAGGTGTTGACTGCTTAATGCACCGCTGTTTGATCTTTGCTTCCTCTGCGTTGAATTCTCCTGTTTTGGCCATCCGCTTTCAAAATTCTTTCTCACGTATAACTTGTTTTTGAAGTTTCACCATACAAAACAATATAACTTGACTCAATTTTCTGAGATCTTCCCATAATCTTCGTGGTTCAATTAGATCAGGGGGGAACTGGATTAGATTGAAAAACTGGGTCCAACATGTTGGTCTATGATTTATGCTGCACTATCTGATTTTAAACAGAGTAGTGACAGATGCAAGGCCACCAGCTTAATTTCCCTCAATATAACAGCATATATTTAATTATCCTGGGCAGAAAACTGGTGTTTATGGACAAGCCATTGATGTTTTCATACAGGAAAGTGGGACAACTTCCAGAAAGTATTTAGCATCTTACTATTATTTTTTTCAAAATACAGTTTCGCGGAACAAAATTTGAAAGATTAACTGAACCATCCATTGTCTGCATGTCACTTGAATTACTTTGTACAGTAACACTTACTGGGTGTCACGTGTGGTCAGTTTGTTCAAGTAAAACCTTCAGAAAACTGTATTGATGCCACACTACACATTTGAACTAATGACACTGAATCTTGCAGACAATGCAGACAAAGAGTTTCATAATTGATTGACAAGGTTTGAATGGCCACCCTGCCCCCTTCTCCACTTGTCCCTTTCTTCTCCAGGCAGCTGGAAGACAGTCTGTCTGTCTTCAAGGGTAGCTGCCCCTTGCCTCACTAATGCTGTACCCATGACCCTGCCTGTGTAAAACTGTGGCCTGGTATCTTACTATAATGTCTTTCTGTAATGTATTGTAATCTGAAATATCATTGCATTAAATCTGAGTAATTGCACATTAACAAAAATAGAAATAAAGATGATTGTTTGCAAACAGAAAATAATTACAAGGTGATGCTTTCTTATTCATATGCTGTCAAACTGATAAGCCATAACTATTGAGCGAAGCATTAGGCATGGTGCTGGATAGACAAAGGGACATCATGTAAAGAGAACATTCAATTAGTTATTATTTTGGGGTAAAGTAATGATTTTGGTATAATTGTATAGTACACAGACTAGAGATTGTTATATTCAGTCTGGCTGCTATATAGGTCAGCCACATGTTCTGTTAATCACCCAAACTGGTTTAAACTTGTTCTGTATCACAGTATCTTGGGTCGTGTGTGTATTTTGAAAAGCTCCAAAATAAAGAAATGCTGAGCATTGAAGAACCTGCCGAGAGCTCTCTGAATGGAAATGTTATTGCAGGGAGCACAGGAGGGGAGAAAGCCTTGTTCCTGCAGAAATAAATGTATCTGCAGATACATGTGTTTTATTAATATTTCACATTTGATGAAGGCAAATGATAAAGCAAATGAAAATGCACATCAGCGTGATTGATATATGACAGATACCATTCAGCTTTTTTCTTATTCCTGTTTACAGAAGGTCTTCCTTAATTTTACAAGGGTTTAGTTATATAGGATTTTCCCCAAAACCCCATCTAGCCTTTCAATGGAACGATCTCCTGTATACATACAACCTGCTGCTTGCCTTATGGTTGTACGAAACATCAACGGATTGTTTAGATGTTCTCCAGTTTATTTATCCGCTGGACATAAATGCTCATTGAGGTCATTTAAAACCTTTCTCCGCGTGAAACCCGAATTATTTAAATTACTGCATTCAAAATTATTTTATTGGTTTAATTTCATGTTTTATGTGCACATTCCTGGCTATTTGAGAAAAGGTATGCATAGTTATTTTTGTTCTTTGTTCTCCACATTATAAGGCACAAAAGACATTAACAATACGTGCTGTATATCTACTGCTTCCAGGTTGCCCAATCGGGTCAGATGTATCTCCAAAGCTTTAGCCACTTTTGACCTCCTACGTTTAACATCCCTTCCAATCAAAGCGCCTTTCCTTTACCCATCTCCAATATTATTATTGCAGCGCTTGCATTTCTTGCATTTTCATTTTATCTTTCTTCCAGTAATGTCAGATGACTCTGCTTTTCCCGTTCAAATCTCCCACACACCATTCTTTTGTAATTCACATTTGTCATTTGATTCTCCATGCCTTGCCCCTCACTAGAGGTCTTCCCTGTATTCTCACATCTCCTCGTTCTCTCAATCTTAACATATATGGGTTATCTCTATTTTTTGTACAGTTTGGATTAAGATTTATTGAACTGAAACATTAATTTGGCTCCGAACACCATAGAGGCTGCATGACCTGCTGAGTATTTCGAAACATTTTATTCTAATGTCAATATATATTATCAAATGGTGAAAGTAAATTAAAAAACAATTTCATGTCCGATAAATTTTTCTTCTGATTTTCTCATTGCAGTGAGCAGGAGAATTATTTCAATTCCCAGAGACTCAACATTATCCTGTAGGAATAGTAATCTAAACAAGTATTTGTAAAAGAAACAAAACTTTGAACATATACATATAGTTTGCAGCAAAATGTATTTCCTTTTAATATGCATTTATATAAGATGACATCAAGGCAATACATTTTATACGTTCCTTAATTATATCTGGAATAAAATAGGTGGGAAGGTTTAATTAATTTTCATGATTTGTGCAAGCAAACATTTCAAACTCTATAAATGAACATTGCGTACCCTGGTGTGAATAGAATCATAGTTATACAACACGATTACAGGTCTTTTGGAACAACTTGCCCATGTTGACCAAAGTGCCCCATCTACACTAGTCCCATCTGCCCTCATTTGCCCATATTCCTCTAAACCTTTCCCATCCATGCACCTGTCTAAATAACTTTTAAATGTTGTTATAGTGTCTGCCACAACTACCTCCTCCGAATGCTCATTCCATATACCCACCTCCCTCAGAGTGAAATGTTTAGAAATTTGATTATGTAACCCTGGAAATTCATTTGAGCAATTTCAATATGAGTACCAGTTGTTCATCTGTCTTGATTCCTCCCTCAAACATGCATTAAGTGCCACCACTCCTGGTGCAATGCTCATTTTGGAAGTTTGTCCAAGTTACTTGGTGGAGTGGGTTAGGCAGCAAGAGTGGAAAGAGAAACAGGGTTAACATTTCAGAGGAAAAACCCTTTAACAAAAGGGATTCAGTCTGTGGAATCAATTGCCACCGGTCACTCCTGGGTCACTCCTGGCTTTCAATGATGTGCTGGACTGCAAATTCACTCAGATAAGGATACACAAAAGACTGCAGATGCTGGAATCTGGAACAAAAACCAAACCCAAACTGCTGGATGAAAGTCCAGCGGTCCAGAGGAAACGGCTGTCCGTTTCCCTTATCAAATACAGCCTGACACGCTACGTTCCTACGCTTTTGGCCTCACAAAGGTACGTTTAGTTTAGTTTAGCGATACAGCATGGAAAAAGGCGCTTCGGCCCACCGAGTGTGCGGCGACCAGCGATTCTCATACACTAGCACTATCCTACACATAGGGACAATTTACAATTTGTACTGAAGCCAATGAACCAATAAACCTGTACGTCTTTGGTGTGTGGGAGGGAACCAGAGCACCCGGGGAAAACCCAAGTGGTAACGGAGAGAACGTCCAAGCTCCGTACAGACAGCATCCGTAGTCAGGGTCGAACCCGGGTCTCTGGCACACTGTAAGGCAGCAACTCTACAGCTGCGCCACTGTGCCACCCCCAAGTTTGATTCTATCATTTCTAATATTTAACCATTTAGGCCAGAGTAACTTTGCATGGCACCCTCTCCCCTAACAAACCCTTATTACTCTGGTCCTTCCCTCTCCCTTTAATCAGCTCCCCCAAGGAATAGCGTTGGTTCTAGCCAGCACAAAACTCTCTGAACCCTCAAAGCCCCAAATTCCCCAACAAATCCAAACTCTCCCAATCTCCCAATCTCCGACTATGCTTCGGGCCAAGCCATCAAATCTCTTCATGCTCCGAAAGAGGCCTCAATCTCTACCTGGTCTCCCATCCCCCAATAACCAGGAGCTGATCCAACACCAACTAAAACCATTCCTTCATAATCCCAGCCTCAACCAGACATGCGAAGTAACAACTTTCTTCAGGACTCCGTATTGCCAGTCCTCTCTCACCCACCAATGTTCTGCCATGGCTGAACAGCAACGTCAAGGATACACAAGGAACTCTGGATGCGGGAATCTTGACCAAATCACAAAGTGCTGGAACAATCTAGCAGGTCAGGAAGAATTTGCGTAGGGAATGGACAGATGACATTTTGAGTCAAGATCGTTCCTGAAGAAAGATCCCGACCTGAAATGTCGACTGTCCATTTCCCTCCATTGTTGCTGCCAGACCCCGTTGAGTTCCTCCAGCACTTTATATTTTCCTCAGTAATGTCAAGGTCTTGGTACACCATCTCTGAGCTGTGCTTCTTTTAAACAAGATGCCAAGAAAGACTCCAGAATTACATAGTCTAATCCTATAGCCAACAAGACTGAGGTTTTATAACTGTCCTCTTCAGACCATTATGCTCTTTGCAATGGTGACAATTCACCCGTCACCACTGTTCCCTCCAGATTGTGATCCTAATGCCCCACACTCCGAACTCCCCCATTCCGACCACTGCTGAACTCTCCGATCCCTCGAACCTCTGAACTCTCTGACCCCCTTCAAATTTTCAAGTAAAGAGCTTTATCATTTATCATGTGTCTTTTTGACTGTCAGGGAGGGGTGTCATATTTTCATCAGCTGCTGCCGTTTAATCTTGCATTCGCAGGCAGTATCTATACCAACAGGAAGTATAGCTGCCAGTGTGCATCATTTCTAAATGACAAGGCAAGAATAAAATGGAGCAAAACAGCAATGAATTGTAGAAAGACACAAAATGCCCTATTACTGCCCCTGCTCTGTCCTACTCCTCCTCTCTTCCAGTTTTCTTTCCTGTACTCCCCCCTGCGATCAGTCTGAAGAAGGGCCCCAACCCAAAAGGTCAGTTTTCCATGTTTTCCAGAAATGCTGCCTGACCCGGCTAAGTTACTCCAGCAGTCTGTGTCTTTCTTTGATATAAACCAGCATCTGCAATTCCTTGTTATTACATGAATGGCAGATGTTGCCATTAAGACAGTTGCATGTCACCGGATTCCCATAGTAACATCTGTGAATGTGGAAATCCCACGCGGGATAGTGGAATAGTTGTGGGGAGGATGTGCTACCCATTGCTCTGCTCTGCTGTTGTCCTCTCCCACATTCCAGCGACCTAATAAATTCTATAAATGAGCACACCTATACCAATGGAATGAAAGGTGCTGAGCCCATTGGGCAGATGGCTAAGCATTCTGCAGTGGGCCAGCCACAGCCCACATAATGGCCAGAAATGCAGGATAGCAGACCCTCTGATAGGACTTTGCATCCCATGGCTTCTGCCACCAGGAAGGGCAAGAGTTTCAGGAGCTTGGAAACAAAATCACCTGCAGATTTCCATTCAAGTCGAACACGGTCATGACTTGGAAATACATCACCTCTTCTTCATAACTGGATCCAAATCTCAAAACTCCCTACCCTGTGGGCGTATCGTCACCAGCAAGTCTGCAGCTATTAGGGATGGTGGCTCACCATCCCCTTCCCATGGGAAATCAGGGAAAACAGAACATAGAACAGTACACCACAGGAACAGGCCCTTCAGCCCATATTGCCTGTGCCTAACACAATGCCAAGATAAACTAATCTCCTCTGCCTGCACATGATCCATATCCCTCCACACCAGCATATC